>NW_021940535.1:12975670-12997304 GCF_001715985.3 Manacus vitellinus | reverse complement strand
GGCAGCACCAGGTGAGGCCCCGCCTGGGCTCCGGCCGTGCTCCCTAAGGTGGGTAAGGAGGTCCCCTCTGCTGGAGACAGACACACAGACACGCACGCACACACATACACGCTGTCCACCTGCCCGTAGGGGCTGCCCTGCCGGGAAAGGAGTGAATGAGCAAGAGCGCGGTGCTCGAGGGCGGCAGGCGGCCCCTGGGTCCGCTCTCCCCTCGAGCCCCGGCAGGTAAAGGAGGAGCGGAGCGGTGCAGCGGGAGGCGGCTCGGCGGGCGGGCAAGGCAGGGGCGGACGGGTTGCCCTGCCTCCGCCCGGTTTCTGCTCTTGCGGCTCCAGCAGACGCCCGGATGCCCGACCTCGGCGGCCGGGGCGGCTCCTGGTTGCTCGGCTGGGCCGCTCCCCGAGTCCCAGGCTGGCGGGGCGGGCAGTATAAGGGCCGCTGGCCCCGTCCGGGAGCTCTCCCGGGTCCGGGGCTTCCAACCTGGGCGGTTTGCTGCCAGTCTCGGCTCTCCTGGAATGACGGCATACCAGGAGACATATGGGACGTATGGGGAAACTGGACAAGAAGGATGAAAATCTCGTGTCTCTGGTTCACAGGCGATACAGGAAAATTCCGTAGACCTCAGTCTCTCACTCAGAGAAAAACTCATATTTTTACACAAGAATTGACTAACCTGAAGATTTTGGCCCAGTGAATAATATCCATGTGGATAACAGGCTTGGTTTGCTCCTGACAAAATTATCAGAGACGTAAAATTATTTTGTTCTTTAAAGGTATGTGATGTTGAATGTCATGTACACTGAATTTATATAAATATGATTCCTACAATCACTCATTCAAGGAAAACTGTTTTTATGGATTACTGTCTGTTCTAATACAAGGTATGTCACCATGAAGCACTGCTACACACCGACTCAGGTCTCTCCATCATACTGTCTCGGTAGGGACCCCAACTACATTCCTGCCTGTGTCACAATGGCATAGAAGCCAAGCTGATTTACAATTAACACAATAAAACTGATCAAAACCTTAATTAATACACAAAGTATTATGTAACGTTTTCTGTATTACATGTTATTATTACATGTATTATGTATATATAAGGTACAAACCTAACATTTACATGTACATGTTCCATTTACATGGAACATTACATGTACACTTATGGCATATTTGATGTTCCTCCTCAGATGCAAATAGGCACAAAGGCCTCCCTTTCCCCCTCCTTTCACCATCTCTGTTACAACTGCCTGTGGTTGTGTTCTGGCATCAGTGCAGCTCACAGCTGAATTTGCAAAAAGAGGTACCATAGTTGGGGGTGGCACAAGAGATTACTAGCCCCAACTCTTCATTCCAACACCACTTTTCTGGATAGCTGAGACACTGTGAATAATCTGAACCCCATTTAGAGGATGCTGCTGTAAACTATTGCCCGTTTCAGTAAGAGGCGGTGATTCCACAGCTGTCTCATGAACAGCTTGGTCCTTTGTGTGCTGGGTGCTGGGCAGACAGCTGGGGTCGATAATCTGCCGTCCCAAGCTATGTCATCCCCACTTGTGAATTATAAGCTGCAGTCTCTCCTAGCAGTGGTAGATACTCCAAAGTAGATCAATCATGAGCACTTTCTAGTTGTTTTCTACAGAAAGAAAAAAAATCAGTGTGAATACACTGTCTGCTCTACCACTGATTACTTTTTAAATCCTTGTCCAGCTTCAGCCAAATCTCAGAGACATTAATTGTATAGAAAATAAATGGTTATGTAGAAGATAGAGATCCTAATGTTCCCACCAAAAGGAAAGCTACCGTAGGAATTCCTATCTTGCTGGATTCCAAGAATCTGCTCAGGCAAGGGATGTTGCAAACATGACTCATAATTTCTGCTGCTCACAGAATGCCTGTGGCATGTTGAGCCCTATTGGAGCAGGTTTAGAGGGAGCATGCTCAGAGTTTTATGGAGTTTTTAAAATTTCCACTACTGAGTGCTAGTAGAGCTGGTCAGCTGCTAGAATAAACAGCATTTTGAAAGTAGTACATTGCTACACAGTACCACAGTACTTTCTGTATTTTTTTTACAGTGGATCTAAGAGTTGAGCAGGTATTAAATACAGATTATATTTGACTGTGAATAACCTTTTATTCAATTTAGGATTAAAATATAAAATCTATGGGGGGAAAAAAAGCTCTTAAGATATCTAGCCAGTTACTGTCTAACAGTCAGAAAATTACCTTTAACAGCATAGGATATGTCACAGAAAAAAAGTCACAACAACAGTCCAGCCTGTGTTCCCTTCTCAGAGAGCATGACTGTTTCCTATGCTTTTGGTTTGTTTGTTTGTTTTTTTGAAGGCTTCAGTTTTTGTTTTGTATCTAGGACATATTTGCAGCTCTCCCACTATCAAGTGTGAGTCTAAACAAGACACATATCTCAAAGAACACTAGATCTTCAGAAAGGCAATGTGTCATGCCTCTGAGCCAGCTTTCTCCCCTCTATTCTCCCCGTCTCTCTTAAAAATGGTTGAATAGAGATTTTTCTGCATATCGAAATTTGCTTTATATCAGCAACAGTACAGTTAGGTTTTCAGGCTAACGTTTCTTCTAACAAATGTCTACTAGTCTTTTAGTCTTGTAGAGGCAAGTACCTGGCACTGTAACCTCCACCCCTTTGTTCATTAACACACTCCAGAAATAGTTTGCATAAAAAATTCCTAAGTTAAAAAAAAGTAACTAGTGATGAGAGGAAACAGTACAGAGAGAAAGCAGAATATCTTGGTGCTGACCATATTTCCACAGATTTCAAGGACTCAATGGAAAGCAGATAGTTATATAAAAATTGACTTTGATAGGCCTATATGGGTGAATGCTGCTATTATTCCTGTGGAAACATATCTAGGGACTCTTATTCATACTTAAATAAGCACTACTTGTTCCTTGTCCAGGATAGTGGGAAAAAACTGGTTTAGACAGGCAAATATACTTGCTGTTCTTTGTTACAAGCTGCATACCTCCACTTCAGTTCTGGTTACACCACCTCATCTATCAGCAACTGAAAATAATGAACTTGTTTCTTGACCAGTTTCCTTGAACATACCAAGTGGCAGGTGTGCCCTAGGCATACAAAATTAGCCGTCAATTCATAATATTGCACATTTTGGAAAATGTGTGCTGATAAATGGAACAGGGGTCTGCATTTTACTCAACAGTGAGCTATGCAGACAGATCAGCCCCCCTCTCCCTCCCTGCCCCCTTCTTTGGTGGCTTTTAAAGGGACACTGAAACAAGGATTTAAGCAAGGTTTCATTTCTGACAGAAGCATCTGACCCTGCACTAATAAAGCCAGCCAGAGTTTCATTCTCTTCAGAACTGATCAGACACTCTTTTCTAAAGGAGAAAGATTTAAAAAGTAGCAGCACAGACTCATAACATGCAGCTTAATTTTATAATAGCTAGTGTGGGCTCCTAAAAGGGTTTGGCCAACTAGATTTTCTGAGCAGTTACCAAACTAGAAGTGCACAATGTGATTGGCAGAGATCAGTGCAGTTTTTACATTACTGTGTATTTCATCTGTTTAAAATAAAAAGTGCTGCGCACCGCTTCTGCACAGATCCTGAAAATAGACACTTCTGATGTGTTCTGTTGCTCATAGAGAAAACAAAACAGAACACTTTGTCCCTCTGAAATAAGATGTGTAAAAGACACATGCCTTCCATCTGTAGCTAGAGTAAGCCATCCAGCAGGCAAGGGTTTTATACATTCACATCTGTATCCTAAGGGAAATAGGTCCCATATTATCCCTCTCAGTGTGACCCATGAAGTATACATAAACTTGTTGTAGGAATCTCTTTAGATATATTTTAGTGTCAGTGAATCTTCGGCTAGTGACTGGTATTTCAATGCAGGAGACCCTGTTATCCAGTATCTTAGATTTTTATTTGCATTGAATAACTTTTTGTATGTATTGACTTTAATCCTATGGAGATTTATGCATATGCTTACACCGACGTATGAAAAACAGTTCTGCAACATGTTGTGATCAGTCTTCATGGAATAAAAAAAATAAGCAGCTTTCAAGCTCAAGGTTTAGGTCGTAAAATTATTCTGGAAATGTGTGGTGATGCTTACAAGGATAAGGAAGTTTATCCTTACTTAATAAAAATTCTGTTAAAGCCATCTACCTTTTGTTTGAAGTTTATGCTTTTTTGAAATTTCTATCACACTGCAGACAGTATGCTTGAATTTTTACACTAGAGGTACCCGTAGAGGAAAGTGGTGTTCACAGGAAAGATAACTTGATCTTAAAAATAAGCTGACATTTTGACTGGCCTTATTGATTGACCATTTGGTACAGAAAAAAATACTTGGAAATAACATACTTCAAGAAATGGCAACTTCTGCTGTGCACTTCATTACCACATGCTACAAAATAGTACTTTAAGAAATATACTTCAGTCTAAGATTTTTCATAGGAAAGGGCATTCACCATAATAATTTCTAAGCTGTTCTACATTCACAGTTGTATTACTGTAACCACGGAGTACCCGTGTAGGTAACCAAATGCAATACCAAATGCTATTCATATGAACTTGCCATTTTAGTACATGATCAGGCCAGTACTGTTACCAGTTCTCCCATAAACTCTATTAGTTTTGCTCGTTGGTGGGGATTTTTTGTTATCAGCTTTGAATCAGTTATCCTACTGTGTAGTTTACTGACCTTTCATGCAGCTATAGCTCCCCCAATGCTATCTTTCTTTAGAATCTACTGTGCAGCTCATTTTTCTTATATACTCAAGGAACAACAGAAGACAAGTAGCTGCTTAGACTATGCCCATTTCTACACTACAGGCATTTGCACCAATTCATAAATGAAGTGACATCAATGCATGTTTATCTGGGTAAGGCGTGGGATGTGAGTCCAGGGCAGATGAGCTGACATATAAAGGTCACATCGAGCTCATTTTTCTGTTTCTGTGATTTCTAAGAAGAGGGGGTGGAGGACAAACCAGCATATGGGAAGTATGTTTACTCTCTTATTTTCAGATCTCGTGTATTGGTGCCCAGCAATGCCAGCTGAGTGTGGATTCAGGAGTTGAGGGAGGACTCTTGGTCACCTAAACTCCCTTTACTTGGGCAGAGAGAAATAATGGTAGTCCTTCAAGCTATATTCCTGAACTACACTAATTTGCTTTGCAATGCGGGGTGTGACCGTGAAACCCCTCTGCAACTAGAGAGGCAGCTGGCTTTACAGAGAGCCTTATCTAGAGCAGTTTGTCATAGTTAATAAGGAAGGCACTTCAAGATGTGACATAGTTAAATCAGTTTTCAGAAACTGATTTCAATCAAGCTCTTTTACAGGATACATCTTTCGTTATTGGTACTAATTGCCTGAATGCCAGATATCTAGAGGAAGAGGTGAGTAAATGGAAAACAGTGTTACAGAAAAATAACAGTGAAATATGTAGGAGTCAAAACAGGTGGTAGAGCCATGTGACATTAGATTTGCCAAGTACAATTTGTATTCTCTCAGGTTCTGTATTATCTGCCAAATATTACCTTAACTTCTCAGAATCCAGAAGAAAAATTACCTTTGTCCTTATTTTTGCACAGTATTTGCTAATGTTTTATATTATTACTAATTTTTAATTAATATTCTATAGCCTCCTACTTGCAGTCTACTACTGATAAGCCTAATAATGAGAAACAAAAACACCCTAGGTAGTTGCTCATAGGAATGTGAAGCACAGCTGCTTGGGCAGTCACACATTGCACTGACTTTGTGCAACAGAATTCAAAGGGACAGTAACAACCTTAAAGTATAATAAAAGCAAGGCATACTAATGTATGCATCAGGGTAATACTTTAATAACTAATGCATAGTGAAGAATACAAAAGCACATAACTGAATTTTTTTGAAGGCCTAGATCACAGCTGCAACTAGACCGAGTTGGGAGGAATGTCAGAGAGCTCCGCTTTGCGTTCTCTGCCAGAAACATTTTCTGCCGCGGCTTCTGTGCATCACGCCTGGTGTAAACCAAGCACGAGGGTGGTGTAAAAGGCTCCATCTGTCGTGTTGGCTCAGATCCACTTGACAGAAGCCAGAACCCATAAGAGATGAGAAATCAGAATTGTGAACCCACTTCCTCCTCTCCCTACTTTGCCCTTCCCCAGTTTGTACTTCTCCAGGAGCAAGAGAGGCAGTGTCTTGTTCTAGTTGCTGCTTGCAAAATGAGGGGAGTGGGGATGCTTCATGCATCTTCCTCAGTCCTCCCATAACAGCACAGGGACCACTCACAATTTAGACTAAAGGAATTAAAATTCTTAAAGAAAGAAAATGTTTTCCAAAGAATGGTAGAACCAGTCATTTCACCACTTCAGAAAGCCAATGTACACTTCCTGGCTGGTTACTCTGCCTCAGGCTGGTTTCAGTTCAGTATTCAGAAAATGCCAAGCAAATAGTAAATCAAGTTCCAGTTAGAACAGTCCTTGCAACAGGCTGGTGTAGCAAAACATTTCTAGATTATGCAATGTCTTTCTAGGCAGTAGGAATGCAAAGACTCAGTCTTGTCAGTAGGTTCTTGTTGAGATGCAAACTGTTAGTTAGAGGGCTAATCATCCCCATGGAGCACCTGTGCAATGCTACCTTAGCAGGGTCACAACTTATCAAGATAACTCAGAACCGCTTATATTCTTTGTTATTTTCTAAACAAAGCTTTTGCTCTGGACTTATGGTAGCTCCTCTTTAACTCAGTCATGATATGGTCACAAAATAGATAGGGCCCTTTTACAGCCATATTGATCCCAGTCAAGGACAGAATGGAGTTGTACACTTTCCACGTGGAGTTCAAATAGTAAACAAAAGACTTGTTTTGTAGGAAGAACATCCTGAGGCTGGAGAAACTTGGATTCATTCTGGGTGGCAATTCTTCCTGTCTTTGACAATACAGAGCAATTTGGTATTGCAAGTCCACACTGACATCTAGTGCTGAAAAAATTGCACTAGCCAATGAGGAAACAAAGAAGAAAAATATGTTGGATTGGAATGAAAAATCTAAAAATATAGCAAATCATCCCTCCTGCTTTATGAAAATGACAGTCTGTGGTTCTGTCCAGTGGGCAGGAGGTGCTTGGCTCCATGAACTTGGGTGCTATGGGGACATCCCTTAGAGAAATGCACAGGGTATCAGGTCTGACAGCCAGACAGCATAGCAAGCCCTGGCTGCCCCTGAAAACTGCTCTTGGGTACATGAGCAATCTAGAGCTGATTTTAAGTTTGTTTTTTAGTCACTGCTATTGTAGGACTTGGTCTGGAGCTACATAACTAATAGACCACTGCTGCCAATGGCCTGGTAATCTTGATTTTACAAACAAAGACTTCACAAGGATGAAATGTTCTCACCTTCCAACCCGAGAAGAGAATTTCCTGGTACATTCGGAAGATTCCACACTCTAAGGTTTTTCTAGGGAAGGGGGTCATTTGTTTAACAGTAGCTTTTAGTCCTTGATATTCTCTTACTTCCAATTTTAATACAAAACATTCTCATCATTTTTACACACACACAAAAATTTGCACTTTTTAATATTTTATTGTGCCTTTAAGGGCAGGCAAAGATTGTAAAAGAAAATATTTGTGATTTTTTAATCGTAATTTCTATCTTCCATGGGAAAGTAAGAAGTAATCATAATGTACAGAATAATGAGTGTTTTTCAGTATCTTAGCTGCCAGCACAGTTCCTCCCCTGTCACCAGGGAAATGGTTAGATTAAAACCATGTGCTCTGTGTGCTTCAGAATTGAAATATGCATGTTAGTGTTGTATAAATCATCAAAGGAGATGAGCAAAAGGACAGATCCGAAGCCACCAAGATCAGTGGACTTTTTTTTTCCCCATTAAATCCCAGGAGCTTTGGATCAGGTCCCAGAGGATGTCAGAGCTCTGCCAGCCCTACTGAAAAACTGTAGTCCAAATGCTGGCGTGCTATTTGGCAAGCCACAACCATAAGGTTAAGCAGAGGTTGCCAGATGTATCCTCCATGGAGAGAATCCTGGTGTTGGTGAGTACAATTTCACAGCAGGACCCAGCACAGGGGATTTCTTGTCTCTCTGCATGGAGGCAAAGCAAGTCTTACCCTACCAGTCATTGCTATGTGTGAGGGGATCCTCTTCCTCCAGAAACCCTGCACTGTGCATTGAGGCACATGGGCAAGCTGTATCTCCCACCATTTTGTACTACCTGGGGAATAGCTCTTACCTCCTCACCTTTCACAGCACAGCAAGCAACAAATGGCAGGATTTAGCCCTTATTGCCTTGTGAGTGTGAAAGTCTCAGAAGAAAACATAGTTTTTTCCTGTCAATAGAAAAAAACTCTTCCTCCCCTTATAGTCAGAAAGCCCAAGTATTCAGATATAATTTCTTCCTTCAATTTTTGCAATTTTTAATTTTTCTGAGAAATAATTACATACAAGTAAGCATGTTGTCACATCTAGGCTGCATTCCGCCCCACCTAATCTCTTGTAATCAACAACAGTATGCAGATTTTAGAAATGTTTCAGACTTTTGTGTCTGGGCTGGACAGATTGGGATGTCCAGGAAGGATTGGCAGACCCAATTAGACAATAAGTAGCATAAGTAGCTGTCAAAAAGTAAGGCTAAAGTAGGAGAAAGCATGTGGCATCTCTCACTAGATAAGCTAGAATGATTGGCATATTCAGTCAGAAACACTCGTTTTCTGATTTAATGGGGGCTTAAGACAAATTGTCTCGCAGCTGAGACCATGCAAATCAATCATTAAAATGTCAGGTTAGAGTCTGATGCCAGTTTAAATTCCATTAATATCAGTGGAATTGCACCAAATTTATCTATCCAAATTTATAGGGTGCAAAATTTGACCCATAACAATGATTAGGAGCATGCAAAGCATGCAAAACTGTGTCACATGTATAGAATTTCCTTGAAATAAAAAGCAATAGAATAGTGAAGCCAAGAATGTAGAATAGACTAGAGTAGAATAGAAAAATAAGGAAAAGGAACAGGAAAAGGAAAAGAAAATGGAAAAGGAGATGAAGGGGACAAAGGAAAGAGGAAATGAAAAGGGAAAGAAAATGAAACACTGAAAGAAATGCCATGAAAAGAATGCAGGAATTTAGGGAAATTCCCTGAAGACATTTAAAAACATGGGGGGGGAAGTTCTAAATGTATATTAATAGAATTGAATTAAATCACTTCAACACTGCTGTCATCATATCATGTTCCTGTCCATCCTTTCCTGTTCAGCTTCCAAGAAGACCCAAAGGACATGCAATCTGGTGGTAGTGAATTATTCAAGAAGATGCCACTAACATTTTAAAGGTGACTAGTTTACAGAGCATATTTGATGCAGTGATTGAATATCCAGTACAAATATATTCAGCTGACATTAGTTCCTAAGCCTTTAGGAACAAGACTGTATGGAAATCAGTGTTTTTTTTCATTATGGTACTAGGCAATAACAGATAGATCGCCAGCTAACAGCACTGACTTGCTTTATGCAGAACGCTATTTACTGTAATAAAATTTTGAATATATTTTGGAGACCAGTGAGTTAGGTTGAATGGTAATAATTTAGCATTGCATACTTAAGATTAAATCTCGCACCTGATTTTTTGCCGTGTGCTTAGGAGTGTTGTTTAGTGAAGGGAAAACTCCTGTTCATACAAAACCAGCATGAGTCAGGGCTACTTTTCAACAAGGGTTGGGGGACCATGACCCAAATCAAAGGGCCCCTATTGGCCCTTTTAGTGACTCAGTGACTCAGGATTTCAACAAATTCCCAGTCTGGGGTAAAGGAGTAGCTTTGGTAAAGCAGTAGACTGGTTTTACAAACAGTTGCTGCCCACAAGACAGGAATGACAGGGTTTTGGCAGTGTACAAACCCATGCTGCAGCAGATCAAGCTGGGGTGGCTGACACAACTACCAACCTTGCCTGATTGTGCTGCCCTTATCTTAGAGGCTGGCATCCTTGCCTGGAGCTGACAGAAGGACCCAGACAGCTTGACGTGTTCAAGTAAAGCAAAAAATATGTCAGTCAGGAACAGTGGCAGTTCCGAAGCAGCTGTGTGACCCTTCAACACCCTCCCGTGTGAGGCTAGAAGGGGTGAAAGAGCCCTGCTTTATTCCGTTGCCACATCCAAGTTAATATCCTGATACTTCAAAATTTGGCTATGAACAGCTTCTAATTCAAGCTGGCTGTCCTCAGCAACAAAGAAAAATGTAAATGCACACTGATGGTTATGTAGTGCGCTGTTTTAGACAATGATGGTGGAGGCAAAGAATGCTTTAGAAAATTCACAAATGCATAATAATAAAAGCCCTTGAACTGAAGAAGCTGACGAGCCTTTTTAAATCTTTTTTTAACTCCCTCACTATATTTTGAATAATTCTCGCCTTTATCTGAAAATGGTTCTTTCCAGAATCCTTTCAGATTTCAGACTTCATTTAAAATCACATTTGATGATCTGATAGTTTGTTCTGTCTGACAATATTACAGTGCCATTTTCATCAGCTGCAACCCACCTGATCTGATGTGCCTCAACTAATAGTGCTCAATCCAGGCCTTTGATTCAGGTCCCTATTTGCAGCGTAGACTGAAGGAGAAATCTTAATGCACTTCCATTTTTATGAAGGGCATTTTGCAAAGAGAAGAGAAAAAGCCAAGCTGAATAAGGATGCTAAAAATTATTAAAAATAAAATGAAATCAAAAATTATTTACATGAAGAATACCTTCAGAGTGGAAAAAAATGGAAAGAGGGTATATTTTCCCAGTGGAAGAAACAGGAAAGAGGGTACAATGCTTGGAGAGCAGCAGCATTGGTCAGAAGAAAACTTGTCCTTGATTTTCATCTATCTGGCTTGATTATTTGGACAACTTATAAGTCACTTTGACTCTAGTTCATTCAGTTCCTCTCTTTCTACTCCCTACCTCTTTATCATTTTGTCAGGATAAAACACATTACAAATTGCAAGAAGCTCACACAGTAAGTAAAAGTATGTTAATAAGCACAGAAGGTGAATACTTTTTGTACTAGATCCCTATGATAAGAAAAGCTTTGGAAATATAGAACTTTCAGGAAAGCCATGGTATCCAAGTTATGGAAATGCCAGTCACAAAAAAGTTGCCACTAATGCTCGCCTGCTAAGCAGAGCCATGAACCACAGAACGTGCAATAAATATTTCTGAAAAAATAATACCTTGTAAGTTCATATACTGCAGGATATATCTGAAAAAACGAGTCATAGAAATACTTCATCATGTAGAGATTGTAGTGGCCTGAGAAGCCACTTCTCAGTTCACCTGGCAATTTATAGATATGACCTATACTGGAAGAAAATAAATAAATATTTTTTCCAATCAGCAGCTGATGTAAACCAAACATGTTTACTGTTAATGCTGCTGTCACAATTAATCACAAAGGCCCAGAAATCAGATTGTGCAGAACCTAATATTTTACATTAATATCACTGTGTGGTATGTATTAGGGCTTTCTCAGATAGGAAATTAATTCTTATTAAAATTTCTTGTGGGCGTTAAAACTGAAGTAATGAGACAAGAATGAGATGGGAGTCCAGAGGCAAATGGGGTGGAGAGGTTTGTATAAAACAGCTCCTTAATAAACAGTAGAAGAAAGCTCATGAGAAAGGAGCAATATGCCAGATGGAAACAGCTTTGCCTGTTTCCTGAATAGAGTCTTTCACCCCATTTTAGAGAGGTAGGGTGAAACATTGTCAAGGCTGATCAGACCCACACACGCAGAGTAAAGAATTTGGTCTG
Organism: Manacus vitellinus; assembly: GCF_001715985.3. NCBI lineage: Eukaryota > Metazoa > Chordata > Aves > Passeriformes > Pipridae > Manacus > Manacus vitellinus. The sequence goes on along the minus strand of NW_021940535.1, from coordinate 12,985,506 downwards.
TGTCTCTATTACTGCTTGCTAACTGAACTGACTGCCAACTCAGACCACTGGTAGAAGTTTAATTATCATCCCTGTTGTTTTCATTATAAACTGCTGGTCCTTGGGGGTTTATCACTTCAGTTTTTAAGGCCTTTCTGTGAGTGGTTTGGTCACAGAGGTAACAGAACTAGATTGATTTAGAAACAGATTTAGCCAGACTGGTGCTGAAATTGTGGTTAAACTAGCTTGACATACCTCTTCACCTCTTTCTGTAACACACATGCTAAAAATCCTGCCCTTATATTTACCAGAGTCAAACATAACTGGAACCTTGTTAATAGTCTTTGCAGAAAAATCTCACTAAGATGCCTCTTTGAGGGGTGTAGGGTTAATCTGGAATCTCTTCATGAGGCTACAACCTGGCACATGGCCAATGTGCAGGTCAATTGGTCAATATTTGCAAGAAATCCTGAATTATATTCAAAATTTTGGGTCTCACAGAGCCCAGAAGATCCTTTCCCTGTCCTCCTCTTACAGATCTGGAATGTGCCAGTCTCCCAGTTCTACTGGCTAATAAAGATCTGAAAGCATAGTTGTTACTGAGAGGCTTGCATGTCTTTCACATACCAGCAAATGCATATGCCTGAAAAGTGAGAACCTAGAAGGATATAAAGCAGATTTCTATAGACAAGTATTGCCTTATGCTGGTTTTCAAAAAACATGGTGTTTTTTAAAAGTTTTTTTTCCTCCCCACAAATCAAAGAGGTTATAGAAAAGGTGATTAGTTCCTCTTCTTCTCCACAGCAGACTGTGCTTTTGAAGTCCTTCCAGAGTACTTGTCATCACAGTGCATATAACCTTACTGTTCAGGTCTTTAGAGGGCTACAATATATCATTCTGGAAGCTGTAATTATATGGTTACAAATCCAGCATGTTGTGTGGCTGTTTGTGTAGGTAAATTTTATATAATGCTTCCCAGAAAACGTTTTGATAGTGGGAAGAAAGAATTTGGAATTGACAAACCAGGTTTTCCTAGGCCAAATTGTTCAGGTTTATCCCCTCAGGATCCATCTCCACAGTAGGTTTTGATTCAAGTGTGCAGCCGACCTAACCGGAGCATGTGCAGCCACAGCTGCATTCGAGTGCCATCACCCACTCAAATGGAGGAGGAGGAGAGGAGGACAGGCAAAGAAAGGTGGAAGAACTGTACAAGCAATTTGGTTATCATTTCTGTTTGGTGTCAAAACTGCTGTGGTTATATCCCAAAGATCTCAGCATTATACTAACCCAAGATACTCTGTCATTTGTTTCAAATGAACTGCAGGCCATAACTAGAAACTCCCCATTTTAAATGGTTTTCCTGCAAAATGTCCCTCCTCAAGTTGCCAGTGTGACTGTTGACAGCAGAAGGATTTTGGGTTATGACCCAGCCTAGTGCAGTGTAAAGGAAACACGTGGATGAACTGGTCTGTATTTGTGGACACATTTGGGCGTAGCAACCCAGCTAGCACCCCGAGTGACTCCTCAGGGATGGCTGGCCTTTGAGCCACACGGACACAGATGTTGCCATTTAACGGACATCTCTCAATATTTAGCCAAAGCCAGGATAACAGACAAATGGGGGATCAACTCCAGTTGCCTATCCTCATTTGTCTTCTTGTCACGGCTCTCTGGCTTGCTGATACGTTACCCTGCTGATATGCCCACCATGCCGCAGGCAATGCCCCTGTCTCAGGAGACAACTATAAACCATTTGTGGATCCAAAGAGAATCCGTTTTAGCATATAGGGATATGCGTTATCCAGCCTACCCAGGATGAATTTTAACTGGTGCATAAGCGCTGTGTAATCATGGTTTTGTATGCTATTTACGCATGTTTTATAAAGATACCGCCCTCTGCATAGCTGGGGTGTCCCTCCATTTGTATGGTAATGAATCAGTATTTAGGGGGCCTTTTCTGCTCTGCTTCTTACCCAGCCCCGGTCCCTCTGATAGCTGAGCAAGACCCACAACAGCAGATCCGCTAATGAAGGTAGGCGAGATGAGGACAAAGAGCCCAGCCATACCTATTCAGGGAGAAATCTGCATCTGAAAGTGCCTGCTGGAAATGGGCGAGATGCCAAACAGCAGGGAGAAGGAGGACGCTCTGGAATATAAAGGAGGGCATACTATTATGTTTTCCTGTCTTTAAGTCACTGGTTATTTGTACAAAAAAAAAAAAAAAAAAAAAAAAAAAAAAAAAGAGGAAATAAACAAGGGGAACCGTTTGATTTGACAGCAGCACGTTTTATATCCATATCCCAGCAAATGCAACACCCCTTCTCTCCCACAGACCTGCCTGCTGCTGTCACTCTTCTTCTAATATTGCAAGCATTCTCCTGTTCCACCTCTCCACAACCATTCTCCGTAACAGAGCCTCTACCAACAGCTGATGAATGTGCTGGATTTGCATTTGCCCCAGGATGCAGCAGTCAAGGCTGTGCTATCTGAGCAGGTAGGTGACTTAAGCTCTCATTTTCAGGAATCACTGCCTTTTGGGGAGCGTAGGTTACGCAGCTCAACACCATGATGCCTACACTTCAGGTCACAGCAATCACCGTTGCTCAAGAGCCGTTGCTGTTACAGATGAAAGGGGTTTTGTTTTACTGTTTCTGAGCATGCTGCCATGCTGCTTTTCCAGTTCTGCTTCCAGCCATTCCTATGGTGCCTAGGTCTTTCCCATTATAATCTCTGCATGTCCTGCTGCCTCCAAGAGACCCCGGCAGCCTTTAGGTCCCAATGTTTAATAGTATCCCCTGCTGAACACAGGTCCAAACACACAACTCGTGCCAAAAGAGAAAGTGGGAATCATCTCAGCAGCAGACTATGGCAGCAGAAAGTTGATCAGTACTCACATTCACAGGGGACAAGCTGCAGCAGCAACCTGGATGACAGGTAGAAATGACATGCCCAGCCAGAATCAGTGGATACAGTAATGCTGGAGAAGAAGCCTGTGATCTCCCTCCCCTACTTCTTTTATGGCAGCTAGGCTGGTTAATAGCCAGCAACCCTCTTCAGGAAAAATAAAAAAAAAAAAAAAGATTATGTGTAGGCCCAGAGTGAAAGAGTTCAACTGGAAAAGACCGTCTTCCCCCAGCAACCCATTATGCTTAGCTCTAAACCCGATGTTCAGCATGGTGGCAGGAAAGCAAATTTGATAACAGCATGTAAATCATGTGCCAGTGGACCTGGGCTGAGAACCTGCTATCTAAATCTCAGCTTCCCCTGTGCCAGAAGCATCCCAGCTGAGACTCATCCAGGATTAATCTGCAAAGACTAAGAAAGAGAAGGAGCAATGATTGACATGGTAATACAGCATCTCCCATGCAAAAATGCCCTCAACCGCCTCAAGCATTTTCATAACCAAATACACACCTAGTTTTGCACTATAAAGAGCATGGGAATGAAATGTGATAATGAGACATAAAGAGATGCATGTATGAGACAAGCTGTGGACAGGCAGTGAACATAAAAAGAGACATGTACATGTGCACATATGGGAGAAGTGGCAGATAGGCACATTCTTATAATCTAGCAAAAATAATCATGACAATAATTAAGTTCTGTTATAATTTTCCACCCTCCACACACCTTTGCATCTCTGGAGAAAAGAAGCAAATGACCAGGCTTTCTATTCAGATTCTTGTAACTAGGCTCCAGTGGTCCCTGTCAAAAATACCCTGTCAAATATCCACTTAAATCATCAGGCAAGTTTGCTTCAGCTGTCTTCCTGCCACTTGTATTCTGTATTTTTTTCTTTATTAACAGGGAGGATGCTTCATGGAAAGCCTACAAGAATGCATTTTACAGACACTATTGGAAAATATCAGTTCAGAATTCACTTTCCACAATCCATGACACATCCAGTGCTAAAAGCTGCTTTCACTTCATCAGGAATCAGAACCAGTGCCAGACCTGCCTCTGTTTCTTACACTTGCAAAATTAATACCAGTAAGCTTCAGCTCAGAGAGGACTTGAAGAGATTGTCTGGCAAATATTTTCAAATGGTAAATAATAGGGGGGAAATAATACCGTCTGGACAGTGCAGCAGCAGAAAAAGAGGCAATATTTATTCACTAAATTCTCTTCTAATTATTGACATACTGCAACTAATCAGCATTAGAAGCAAAAAGAAGCTGTAATCTATGAACGTCCTCCTCTTTTTGGACTGTTCCCAGTACTAATTGCAGCAGAGGAGGATTCTGGACTGAAATCCCCTGGCTTTTCACTTAGAGGAACTGAAAGGCTGCACAAAATGTTACAGGTTTTCTGACTTTCTTGCAGCAACACTTTTGCCCTGCCATTTTGTGAGGCTATGGATCCGCAGCAACAACCTTTTATCTGAAAGCTTGTTGTAAACTGAACCAACAGTAGCAGATGCAGAAACAGATTTCCCTTGGGAAATAAAATCAAGTCAGTCTGACAGCCATAGTGGCAAGTACTAGCAATGTTCATTGCCCTTGTAAATCTTGGGGATAAACACCCCTAAAATGTCAATGACTGATGGTGGAGATTGAGTAGAGTGTAGGTGTTGTAATACACAGTATACATCCCTGTGCTCTCTCTCTGCCAAAATGGCAATGAATGAGCATTCGTGTTGGGCAGGCTGTAATTGCCTACGCTGTGTCATGGAACTCATGGGCAGGCAGTGCTGGGGTGGGTGAAGATGCTTCTACATGAACATGTCATGATAATCAGTCTTCATTGGTTCTTTTACTCCCTTATATTTGTCGCTGTCCAGGTGAATGCTTCCTCTTATCTAAGTAGAAATTGTTTATGCATAGTGCAGTGCCAAGATCTGTGTAAACTTTAAAATATGGATATGATTCACTCTTGATGATGGAAGCAAACCCGTAGCATAAGAGAAGGAAATTGTTCTATCTCTCTCCACCATGCCATGGACATCTCTATAACAGGCTTGGGGGATTTCTAGTCTGGCTTTGCTCCCTGTTCTAGAGAAACATTTACTTTGTTTACCATGCTGCAGTCTTGCAGGAGAAGTTGTGATGGCTGCACACCCCCTTTGGGCTGGGACATGTGCCTGCCTTGTGACACTAAAGTCACCCTGTGGGCAAATTTTTCCTCTCAACCATCCTTCCAGATACCATCTTTTTGCCCTTTCTGCCTTAGGGGGCAAGGAAATTGCTGGTGGGACATCAACAAAGAGAAGAATTTTACTGTCGAAACCAGCAACCTGCTTTTCATTGTTACTTTTTACTCCTGCCTGGATCATCTCACAGTTGTTTCTATGACAACAGAAAAATTATTTCTTAACATAAATCAAATTTGTCAGACTTATACTTGTGCATACCACTTGCTGAAGGCTAGGAAAGCAAATCTGAGATCAAAAAGCAGACCAACTGACCCACTCTGAAAATGGAGCTATCAAGGATCTAAAATAGAAAAGATTCCTTGTTTTCCTAGGTAAATTTGTTCTGAATATTGAATTGTTGTTGTTCTTTTATATTTTGAGAAAGAAAAGCATGAGAAGAGGGTATATCATGAATTAATATACTTATGTTTTATATACAGACACTTTGGGACAAATGAACTGTGTTTCTAAGAAAAGAAGCATGAATATTCAGCACAAAAACAACGTGGGAAAAGGAAGAAAATAGAAGATTCATATGAGCTCCTCTTTGGAAAATGTAAAGGGACTTCTGAAAATTGCATTCTGTGCCTGTTTGATGCATGGGTAACAATAATAGTTCTTCGTAGCCTGGTCCCCAGAGTGCAAAATTATGTTTACCCTTTGCTTTCACATTGTGTCTCATCTTGTCCTCTGGCATCTTTTCATTAGACCCTAAAAATATAGTTAGCATTGGTAGATTGGAACAAACGTTTTGCAGGCAGTTCATCCCTGTGGCATGTGTTTCTGCTGCAGAGCAATGAGCCTTCTGAAAAAGTTTGAATTTTTTTACAGCCTGAATGATGAATGGTAGCATCACATATCTATTTAATCTAGAATGATCATAATTTTTAATTATGGCAAAACCCTTTCAGAAGTTTAGTGCAGTTTGAAGTATTGATAAAGCTATTAGTTCTAGGCAGTGGGTTACTCTTGCTAATCTAAAATTGGCGGTTAAGAGGCTATTTTAGTTACGATGTCTCTGACCAAGGGGGCATCCTATTCATCCTGTGGAAGAGAACAAACTCCACCCCTGGGTATGGAGACTGGGCTACAATATGAGCATAGGTGAGCATTCTGTCCACAGTACAACTCCTATTTGTCTCAAAGAGAAAGTTTCAAAGAATGAACAAAGGCAAAGCCTCATCTTTTGCTACAGAAGGTAATGTACTATTTATTATCCTTTCACTCTGTTAGTATTTGATTCAGCAGAACTCAGTAGGAGTGATTCTTCTTCTCTTCCTTCCCATCTTCCTTTCTCTGTTTCTGCTCTACTTCCTTCTTGGCATCTCTCCTTTCTTCATCCTACTCCTTCCAGCAATTCCAAACCCAACCTCAACTGCATTTTGGCTTCATTTCCATTCCTCTCCATCTGCTAAAATGCATTCATGTATTATGTATGAAATGTTGACATTTATAATGTTGTCAATAAGGTTTTGAGTCAAAGCCTGAATAGAAACAAGCAATTTGGGCAGCATTTATGTCTCATCAGTATCGTTTCAGACTATTTTTGGACTGAAGAAAGGAAACACTGCACAGTTTGGTCCTACTAGGGAGATTTCCTGAAAAAACATGATGGATAAGAGCATTTTTTTTACTTTAATTGAAGATTAAATGCCAAAGAGTATGGTGGTTCCATGTGGCTAACTCATGAAGCGAGGTGACCCAAGTGTTTCAAGAATACTGTATCAAAGCAAACATACATCACTGCAGTAAAGTGAACATGTACGTCCTTTGAAATATCCACATACACACATATACATGACTGGGAGTGGGATTTTGTTCTTAAAGCTGTAATTCTGCAGCAGTTTAGTATGGCATCTAAGTGGAGATGACTTCCACTTTTCCTTGGATGCTCCCTCCATTCTTCTTTTCACTGATATTTGTGCTATCAGGGATAAACACAAATATCAGGGATACAGGGAGCCAGTTAAGGGAGACAAACTAGCAGCTCATTTCATGAGGGGAACAGAGGGGAAAGAAGCATTTCCTTCCAATTTAGCTCCCCAAACCAACTCACTGAAGGATTAGGTATGTTTTTGCCAGTGCGAAGGAGAGACAAAAAATCCAGTCAGCAGTGTAATGAGGCAGAGGGGCAAGTAGTCAAGGGGCAACAGCAACCTTGGTCAGGTAGACTCTGACAACTCCAGCTTCAAGTGGGGATTTTGAAAATCTCAGGTATGACTTTGCTGTATCCATAAAAAAACCAGAGCTCTGTCAAACTTGCTTCAGAAGTATTCTGGCATTTAGGGATGCTTAAATTTACAGCCCTGTTTTCCATTTCTTGTCTTTGATGTATTGATTGCTACTCTTCTTCCAAGATGTTTGCTGTGCATCATACTTTGATTTTAGGAAAGGTCTCAGGCATATATTGACAGCTCTGGATATCTGGATAAGACAGATTTCTCCTGCTGAACAGATTTATTTAATTTATGTTTATGGGTTGCCCATATCTGACTGTTTGGATATGAACTGTATATACAGAATAATTTGACTGCCAGTTCCATAGGTCTTTCAATTACAAGGCACTACATTTAGTTGGAGGCAAAAATATGAAATAGGATCAGCTACAGGAAAAGTCATTCCTTATTTTTCCCAAAAGGAGATTTTTTTTTTTTCTATTTCACCCAATACAAGGTTCAGCACTTGGAAGAAAGGGAACAAAAAATAATAGAAATCCTTAGGCATGATTTTTCTCTTGGTAAAAAACAATTGAAATGAGCTGTAATTTGGCTTCTTCATTAACGTGAAAGTAAAAAATAGACAAGGTAGACTAACAAGTACATGGCTGAGTCTAGAAGGAAACAGAGGTGAAAAGAGGTTAGAAATGAGAAGAAAAAAAACAGTGGTTTGTTGAATGCTTGAGGTAATCAAAGCCCTGCATGAATGCCCAGCTAGGTGAACTTTGTCCTCTTTACTCTTTGATCTTGGTCTGCAAATGATTCATGGCATTTAGTGACCCGCTACACCAGCTTACCAGTCAGTTATTAGGGAATCATAACTCCTCTTTTTTACATCACATCCTTGTTTTCACTTTATTCCCTGAATCTCTCAGTGATATATGTACGAGTGTGAAAGAAATATCAATGACATGGAGAAGAGCTCGCTCTCTCTGTATGGCACCTCTGCCACCCTTGCCTTTGTGCTTAAATGTTTTCTCTTGTGTTTGGTTCTTGCTGGTCCTGGTATTTTGCAATATATATCATTTTCTCTAACCATGTTCTCTAATCGTTTTACACAGACTGAATCAAAGGACACCCTCCAGGGGAGAAAGAACTCATCTTAAGATCAAAAGTTATGCTTTATTTGCTGTTGGAGGTCACCTAATCTGAACATGGCATTCATAACCTATTTTCAAATTGCTGTTTAGTCACTCTAAGTGGTTTAACTCATACATAATGTCCTAAAAAAGCCCTGGTCTTGGAACACTCTGAGGACCACCCAAGAACTGCTGAACATTTCCCATTCCCATGACAACTGAAGGCTCAAAGTAACCCCCTGTGCTGTGCCTTAACTCTTCTGGCCAGAGCAGGACTGAAAGGCTTCACCCTGATGCATCTGCTCCCCACATTTCTTGTTTGTAACCGTCAGCTGATAGATACCAACTAGACCAATGCATTTCTTCAGGTGTGTCTCAAAGAGAGAAGAGGTCAGCAGTACACTTTTTTTTGTACATTGAACAACCTCTTGTAGCTATCCAGTGAAAGGAAATTAAATGTGGGAATCTTTGTAGGAGAATTCCAAATCCCATCACTCAGTAGATGAGCACAAGCCTTCATGAAAGAACCTACATGTGAGTCACAGGAAGGAGTGTATTATTTAGTTCCCCTTTTTTATTTATAGTCACTGGGACCTGTTAAAGCTGTGAAGCTGCACAAATGTGTGCCAAATTGGACCTGTATTCTTTTAACTCATAGTGTACCTGGAAACATAATACAACATCATAATAGATTCTTGAGGGTATTCTCAGGGGGAAAAGGTGATGTTGTGAAGTGATTTCAAAAGGAATCAGAAGAAGTGTTCAGTCATAAAGCTAATATTTGGCAAGGGAAAAGTGGAAGTCACTTTTTAGTTGTCACTAAGACAACACAAAATATGTCTTCAGACGATAGCGAATGGAAAAGGATGCAAGAAGGCTGTGCCAGATGGCAGAACCAACAAATGAAAAAATAAACTGTGCCATTCACAGGAATTTTACATAGTCTAGTGGGCTGTATCCTCATCTGTGTAGACTGGAATAACCCTATTAAAGTCAATGAAGTCAGCAAGTCCAGCTGAAGACATGGAGAAAGATGTGCCTTTATCAAGCCTTTTTGTTTAAGCCACACTTTGGTGCTTTTTATGCTGTTTGTTTTCCCCTTGTAACACACTAAGGGCCAAATTACAAGGTTGTCTAACACCCAACCCTGTCAGCATCATTGCTCCACTTTCAGAAACAACACATGGAGAACACAGCAACACACAGCAAACAACACTGTGGATCAAAGCAAGATGACCATGCTGGGCAATAGTAACAAATAGTTGACAAATAGGAACAGACTCATCATCATCATCATCATGGCTGGGCTTCGCAAATGAAGATTTGGGAAGGGCACTACCCGCATTTGTTACAAGCGTGTTGGTGGCTAAAAAGGCCAATCCGAGATAGGCATGTCTGGTTTCAACAGGCACAGCAGAAAGACTCCTTAGG
>NW_021940535.1:12768874-12975083 GCF_001715985.3 Manacus vitellinus | reverse complement strand
TCTATCTCTCCGTCAATCTTACCATCCGAGGAGATGAGGCTATCTGGATAATTAAAGTGCTGGACTGATTTGAGCTCTGATTCGCCAATGGTGATATGGGGATGGTGGAAGACTTCCTGAGGTGCCAGTTGATAGAGAACCTCTGTCTTCTTTAAGCTGACTTCCAGCCCAAAGAGCAGACTACAGCCTCAAAAACAGCCGTTTGAGCTTGCCTGCTCTCGCCAGTGTGCAGCCCAGGACTGGCAGAGCCAGAGGTGCTTGGGCAGTCATCACTCCTAGAGAGATGTTACGCCTCATCTCCTCTGCATGCCAGCTGCTTCTGTTCCTTCATTGTTTCCAGAGGAGGCAGGAACAAGCAATTACAAATCTGCGCACATACTGGCCAATCTGTTGTCCCATTACATCCCTAGATCTGCCCTCACTATGTTTAATGCAGTAGTGAAGTCAAACACAGTGTTCAGCATTCAAAGGACGTGAGCAATTTTAAAGGAAAATTGACAAAAAAGAACTTTGAAGGAAGTAAAAATTGTATTTATAGCATGTAGAATACATTCTTGTGATGAAATGACTGGATCATATACAGCAGACAGCTTCCAGAACACCACCAGTGCTAAGCACAAAGCCATTTGAACAGAAACATGGGGCTCCTGGGAGGTTTTGCATGTTTTGCTTATATTTTCCTTTGGCAGCATGAATGCCAGAGAAGAAAAACACCTGATTTGGTTTTCCCTCCAACTTATTTTCCCAGACACCTGCAAGTCAGCATCCACCATAGGCAAAATTATGTAGTGATGACCAAATATGTCAGACTTACAGGTAAAATGGATACAGTGGCTCAGAAAGTTCACTGTTCTCAAAGTGAGTCACACCTGTTATTTACTCCCTCAGATTGCAAGTAGTGTTTATTGAGGTCTTCTCTCTATCTTTTACCCATCATCAACTGCCCTTTGCCTTGTGGACAACACCAAACAAATATGACCCTGTCATAAGAGGAAGAGCCTAGAAGAAAGGTAAAGGTTGATGTAAATACAGCACCAAACAGCCCATGTATTCATCAACTGATCTCAGGAAAGCCTCCCGAGATGTTTATCAAGTTAAATGCTCAGTTCCTTTCTTCCTTTTCCCATTTTTCCTGCTGTCTTTGGATTTGTTACCTATTCAGAATAGTTATTTGTTCTTGTCTTGGTAAATAGGAGTCCTTTGCAACCATGTGCTGGCTCTTCTGGGTGACTTTTCCTGAACAGTTCCATTCCTGAGCAATACATACAGTTCAGTAGCAAAGCATTATGAATTGAAGCTTAATGGGTCCATTACTCAACTCCTCTCTAAATACAATATGTCCTAATTTCTGAGCAACGTGGACAGTTGCAGAGTTTTTTTGGCATGGTGAGGATTCTCTCAGGTTGTCCTCACTAAGGTTATAACCATAAGAGAACAATTGTTAAGGACCTGTTAGTTTTCCAACATTTTCCTGCAACCCCCTCAGAAGCCACCAAGAGCATCTCTTTTCCAATGAAAAGTCACTTGCTGCTGTCAGTAGGGCATCAATGAGTTGTTTCTCTGACTCAGCAGTGAAAAGACACAGAGGGATAACCTATAAAGCCAATTAAGGTATTTTTTCAGTACTCTTTCGTGCAGCATAAATGTATATCCTGTATGTGCTCTCCAGGTTGGCTATACCAGTTTGTTTGTACTGGAATGGCTGAAGCAGTATAGCTTATGAGTACAAGCTGTTGTTAACCACTGAGAGACTACGGAAAAGCCTCTGCTGGCAAGTTGTAGTCTGAACCTCCCTCTACCTGCCTGTGCCTGCTGCACCAGAGGAAACCTCGAGACAAGGATAGAAGACAAGTGGGTTTCAATAAGTCACTTTCCTGTCAGTGTGGAGGTCCATTTTCAGAGCATGTAGAGAAGAAAAGTTTGAGTAGGCTGCTCAGCCCTCCTTCCTCAGTCCGGAGATACCTGGGGAGCTTATCAATACTGGAAAGTTTGAGAAGAACCTGAATTTCTTGTGGTTCAGGTGATTTTGAAAGGCTCTGGGCAAGGAAGTCTCTTTTGCAATGTACTCTCTTTTCCCTTCATTGTGCATTCATTCATTCATTCCAGTGTTACAGACTGGAATTAAAAGTCTTAGAAGGGTAAACTTCTGAACAAAAATCAGTCCTGAAACTAAGGAAGAAAAGGTTGGCACCCTCCACTTAACCTTATCTGGTGTAGATAGCCTCTGTTTATAGTCACTGGTCATTGATAGGTATCTCCCAAAAGCCATTCAGCCCACCCAGCTTACACTCCTGTTTTAGGATGCCAGTGGTGGTCAGTCTCCACTGATTATAAAGATAAGCTCTGTGCCAAGGTTTACTTAGATGCTTGATTTCTAGGAGACTAAATTTGGGTAAAATTAATGCTCTCCTATATGATAAGATTTTGTTAGGACTTTGGGCATGATCACCACAGACTACATCGAGCTTGGCCACTGTAACCCCTCATTTGGTATTGCAACTTCTGCTCCTTGGGCACTGCCTTTCTTCACTGACACTGTAAGAAGCCAAAGACTGGCCATTCTAGATCACAGAAGTCAAAATCTGTCTTTCCTTTCTTCCCTTCAAATACCAGGGCTGTCAAACCTTATGTTTGAGATAGCATTTAAACTGCAAAATAGCTTTCATTTTTTATTTATACATACATTTCTTTGCCTCTCCTCAAGCTGCCTGAATGTCACATTTTGGCAACCAAGGCGCAAAAGAACCATGTGGGACTGAGACTGAAAGAGGCCTCTGTGCCACAAGAGAAGTCATGAGTGCCATGGGGACAAGGCAATCTCCTTGGAGGTAATGAAGAGATTTGATGAACGAGGGTTGTTAATTCTGCTGGAACACAGTAAGGTAGGGGTTGGTGTTATCAACACTTGGAGCCAGATTTGCAATGTATATTTAGTTGCAAGACACCCAGGCTTCATTTGCCATTAAGAGGGACACTGTCCATGCCTATATTATTTGTGAGTTTGATTTTTATGGCCTAATTTTCAGAGGCAGCTCTCTCCTCCAGCCCCAGTGACTATAACTGCACTTTGGGGGATTTACTTCCTGTGAATTCTTAACTAATGTGAATTGCCCTATTGATTACACAGGGGGGAAATACTACTGCTGTATACAAGAGCTACAGTATTGGACTCTGGAGGGTTAAGATTCTCCTGGCTATGATCAGCTTCCCCGTTTGATCAGCCTCCAATAAACTGAAGACAAGCGAAGCATCAGCGTACAGTACACAATTACATTTCTGGCACATCACGTCTTGCTGTGCTATCTCTTCTTAAATCAGAACCTGTTTTCACTCTTATAATTTAATAGACCATCATATGAAGCCTTGAATAGAATGCGTTTCTTTTAAATTTGACTGAAAATAGCTGCCCTTCCACAGTGAGCTCATCTCTTTTTGTTTTGTTTTATGGTCAGTTTACTTCCCCTTCACACATACACATATTCATTCATTTATTTTGTGCTTTATTTTAATAGTTTCCTGATATGAGTTCTCAGAAAAAGAGTTAGCTGTTATGCAAATGGACATTTTGCAGACATAGGACCTATTCTTGTACATCCTCAAACATAGTCAAGTATATGTGCTTATACTGTTCATTTGAAAACCAGTAGTTTTAATGGCTGATGAGGAAGAGTTTAATTTACATTTAAATTAATTTTTTTCACCTCTGGGTTTTGTTAATCTCTGTGATGGTAAATTTGCAAAATAAGTTGTATAAACTTGTTGACTGGATATAACAGAAGGCCCCCTTCTAAGTAAAAAGTAGGCCCTTTTCCTACTGAGTCAGGTACCTGGAGTGAGGTTGTGGGAAAAGCTATACTCTTTATTTTTTCAGCCCTCTAAGGCAAGAGGGCTTCAAGGCTGTCCTACATTATCTTCTGCTTCCCAAGTATTTCTGTTAGCTGTGGGAAATGGACATCTGCTGGGAACTGTCTGTACAATTCCTGGTCAGCAGACTGGCCTTTTCAGTCTCCACTTATGTCTTAAATCCCTTTTCTGTGTACAGTGCAATCAGGTTTCTTGTCCCAGCATGGATTGTCCATTTTTTATGAATACACATTGCAGCAGGAAACCTGGACATTCTGGTAGGCAAATGTTCTTGATAAAGTGCAGGTGGTATATTGAAGAGAGCTGTATCTCTGGGACAAAATTTTTCTGCATTATCTGTCAAAAAACAAGTTGCTTAGGGAGGGTAAGAAGGGAATTCACTTTCCCAGAGTTCAGTAAACTAAAAAGACCTGCTCTTACTGCCTCATTAGCCTGACATTGGTTTCTGGGTCTGAGTACCACCATGGTCCATGTTTGTTCAGAGAAGCTGTGACTGATCACCAACAATGATGCAACTGATTCCTCTGCAGACCTGAAGAGACTTGCAAATGGATTAATACTGGAGAACACAAAATGCTCTTGGCACAAAAGACCTCATTAGAATAGATTTATTTATGGAAAGAAGACAAATTCGAAGATGTCAGTTATATTCCATAGAAAACCTCTTTGTGATACAATGCTTCAAGAGCAGAAGACATGTAACATATTTACTCTGTAAAGGTTATTCAGGACCAATGCATTAATTGTGGTGGTGAAAATTAATCAGGAGATTTGGAAAAAAACCCATACCCTCAAGTAGGAGCCAGGTTAGGTTTCACGTATGTTAGAAGCTGCGTCTGTTGCCTCAAAAAGCTATAACATTGGTTAAAGGGATTCTGAGCTTGTTTGCAGGAGGATACAGTTTCAACAGACTTGCAGAAGTCTGAAATGTTAGAGTGGCATTAAGACAACTTGATTACACCTCACTAGGCCAATGTGACTTTTCACAAAGCATGTTACAGTGTCCAGAAGTCTGCTGAACAACCAATGCAATTATTTCCTCCCTCTACTAGGCCACTATAACTGGGAAAAAAAAAAAAAAAAAAAAGAAGAAGAAGAAAATTAAGTCACAGTGTTTTGTGCAGTTTAGCAGGATAACCAAAAAGACATCCAGCAAGTGGCAGAGGTTCAGCCATAGAGTCCTTTGTCTCCTAATCAAAGGGAAAATAATGGGAGGACATGTCCCTGTTGCACAGTAACTTGTTTTTGTACTTTGTGCTTGAAGCAAGAGACCTGAGCTTGATCTTCAGGGCAAACCTGATCTCCAGAGACCTATACAGAAGGTATAAGCACTAAGCACTTAAAAAAATCTAAATCCTGCAAGACAATTAAGATCATGTTTGATTTCACAGCATGGTGATAGAGCTAATCTGTCAGCACCACAATTAGCAACATGTAAGTGCCAAACCAAATGTCTATTTCAACTCTGCTAAACAATACCTGTCCATGGGCAGGAGGTGAGAGTATTCCAACTGACTCAACAGCTTGAAGCTCCCTTGGTGTCAGCAGGGACTTCAGAAGGTAGTGAAGTCCTGGTTCCATGGAAATGCTGTTAAGATTGAGAGCATGGCTCTCCTTTAGAAGAAGACCCTATGAAACTTTACAGAAGATCTGTATTTCATAGAAACATTCCACATAACATCATAAAAATAGTACAGAGTATCATGACTGAGCACCAGAATTGTCAGTGTTATAACCTTAAGTCTGCCCCTTGGTCCATACCAGTCTGGCAAGGCATACTTTTTAGGATAGATGGCAGGCTGAAAGGAAATCGTGGACGGTCTGTAGCTTCTATTAAAATGTGTCTCAACATATTTCTCTCAGCAGCTCTCAAGTCCCTCCCAAGCCAGCGGCTGTGTGTACGTCCCGTCCTATCGTTGTTCTTCCCTCACCCCCACTTCCTAAAATAGCAGTCTTTGTTTTCTGATACCTCTTTCCTGTGGAATCTGAGAGAGGGGAAATTCTGCTACTGCCTTGTGTATTCTGCTACTGCGTTGTGCCCTGTATATTCTGAGAAGGACTTTTATCAAATTTACTGTCAGCTAAGCACTATCTGGTTCAGGTGATTCCTGAATGCTATGGGAGGTGACACTTTAGAGAACAGCCATACCTGGACTATATCTTTTTCCTGCTCCAACAGGCAGCAGGAATGTGGCACAAATGTTCTCCTTTCACTACAGTTAAAGTGTGACCCAGAATGCTACAACTGTAAATTCATCAGCTTTATCCAAATTAACAATAATCGCAAGAAAATTTCTGCAGGTTAAATTAAAAAATGTTTTCATTTCATAAGACCTTCAACCAGCACTTCAACCATAAAGTAGACATCAGTTGATTGTTGATAATTTTGTCATATTTTAATTCTCACTTATAAGCATGTTGTATTTTTTAGAAAAGATAAAAAGCAAACTATAAAGTTCCCCAGTTCTTAGTGGTGAGTATTTTGGTGTATGGCTCATGACATTTGAATGTAAATATATCTTACCTGAACAAAAGAACTATTTTCAGTTCCTCATCAACCATTAATAATGTTAATGGTTAACCAATACCTCAGCACTGTATCATAAAGTGTGCTGATTTGGACTCTTTGCAGAAAGCAGATCCCCATTATTTGGGGGGAAAAAAAAGATTATGTAGGTGACTGTCTCCATTAATTAAGCTATTCAAATCCAATTAGCTGTTTCCAGAGGGTACTTTATCTCATTACGGTTCTCTCAACTTAAACAATAGAACAAACAAGCAAAAACTATAAACCAAATCTCACTGTTCCCAATGTCACAATGAGTTAATGTCCTGCTCAGCAGAAAGTGAGCAGTGATGCTAACACGTCTGGTCAGGCATCTAAGGAGGGGAGCAAATCCGATGTTCATTAGAGACACTCATCACTGTCACAAGAGAATGGCAAGTCTTTGCACCACAAGAGTAGTGGCCCACCGTGATCCTCATATTCCAGCAGCAAGAAGCTTTTGAATGTAACTTGCCTTTGTGGGCAACCACAAGTGTCGCTGCTGTGTTTGAAGGTGAGGCCATAGTTCTGTTCTTGACTGAGACGGCATTGCCCGTACACTGACAGTGCAGCACATGTGTGAGGATTTCCAGGGCTCAGGCTCAACATTGTTGTTTCTCACACAGGATTTCACCCAGTCATGTGGAAGTGAAATGCTACCAAACACCAAGTTGTTTTGCCATCTGGACACTGCTGGAAGCATTTTGCTTCTCATAAACTGATTGAGATCATCTTTCCTCATTAGCTAGGTCATTGAATGGCTGGCTATTGTGCCATGCTATAACATACACATTTCAATGCTTAATTATTTCAGGCCAACAGCCTTCAAACTGCAAAAATAAGGACAGATTCATAATTTTACTTTTCTCTGCTGAGAGATGCCCCAAATTCCTGTTCAGTGCTACTTGGTAGCGTGAACAAGCACTGATATTGATTGGCAGCTCTAAGAGAAATACCCAGACATTCTTGTTCATTTATTGCCACCTTGCAGGACTCTGGCAGCTGACTGTAATCCAAGAGAGGACTCATAAAACCAGAAAGAGGGAGAACTAAAGGCCAGATATGCTGGGGAGCCCGTGAGACCAGAAAACAAGCTGTTCTGCCAGTGACTCAGAAGAAACCTCCTCCCTTTGGAGGCCTTTTTTTTTGTTAGAGGGCAGGATTTGGATTAATGAGAGACTTGATGAATATAAGTAACAATATTGCTATTTGGGCACTTGAACAGCTAAGAGAAAAGATCCAAACAATCTGTGAGTGCTCATAAAAATTGATAGCCCCTGAACTAAAGCAATGTAGGACTTGGCAAGTTAGATCTCTAACCCTTTTGTCCACAGTTGCTGGCATGCAAGTGGGACTCAGTAGTTGCCAGGGATGGAGCAAACAGAGAATTGTGTTCAACACTGAACATCACCAACAAGCCTAAGAGAGAGAAAACAAATATGCCAAAGTGTTTTTAAAATAGAGGATTTCAAAACACTTGTTATTGATATAAAAAAGGGAAAATTTGACATGCAGTTCCTTTCCTGCTCCGGTTTCTTGTGTCTGCAGTGTTGTACTATATCAGATTCTGTAGTAGTGCAAAATCACATGCCATGACCCTTCCCTTTGTCCTGCCCTCCTTGCACGAGTGGTGAAATTTCAACCTATATGGATAAACAGTGATTGAGAGATCAGATCTCTGTAACCCTAGTTGCCATCTGTGCATGGACTCAGAAGAAACAGCACCATAGACCTTGTTACTTTATCAGATGACCTGGGCGGAAGCTGGAAATGCTGTGGAAGGCATAGCTGGAGGCAGATGAGGGGAAATATGACACAAATCTGCAGGAATTCAATATCCATTTGTTCTTCTGTTGATAGAGCAATGTGCTTGCCTGTGACAACACTTGCAGCTTCAGCACCAGGGTCTGCTTTTTAATGATGGTGAGACCTAACAGCAGAATTTCCCTGTGACGTTTGAATGGTTAAACAGGTTTTGTTTGGGAAACTATGACAAGTATTATTATGATTAATGGTTTTTTTTACATTGCCCATTTCCTAGCTGTGTTGTAGCTAATTTTAGCCAATGCATCAACTCTTTATGCAGTCACATGAAAACACACCAGTCTGTGAGGAATGTTCAGGGCTACAAGATGGGCACAGGAATTTTAGATGTCTGCAAAAGTGGCTAACTGATTCTCTTTAAGCACCCTCTCCTCTCTTCTGCCCTCCAGGCTGGCCTCAAAAGTTGTGATCACAGATCTGTCAGTAGATGCTGTGTCCAAAGTTTTGCCCAGTTACTAATTTTGACTGGCTCTGCAGTGTGATTTCAGGGTGTTCTGAAAGCACTGTCTTGGTCACTAGTGGTTCTTTACCCCAAGCTAACTATCTGTGAAAGGAGATGCCTGTCCTCACTGAAAGCATGTTGAAGTGCTGTTGAGATCTTAATAAGGTTGTGGCACTGAGGAGACTGTGGCAAGACAGAGTCTTAGTGTAAATGACATATTCATGTAGCACACACCCAGAAGCCAATATGGGCAGGAGCTGGGTTAGGCAACTCTACAGAGCCTGAAACTGCCATCCAGGGAGGAGAGCAGAAATAACATGCATCAGACATGCAGTCATTTTGGCTGAGCCCTGAATCCTTCATTCATTCCAAAGACAACTTTGTAGATGACGAAATGAGAGGTTTATCTTTGGACTGCAGCATTTACTGCTGATTTGAAGGAATGGTGTCAAGACTGATAAACTTGACAACCACTGGCCCCGGCCACTCAGGGAGATTGTGACCCTGGGGGAAAACCCTCTTTGTCAATACTTATGATTAGGTTAAGATCCTGGGTGATGCTACAGAAGTTGCCTTCTAAGCATGTGAAGGTGTTACAGTCACCAAGAAACAGGAGTTTCTGGATGATCTCTTCAGTGACCCTTGTTGTTGGATCTCACCAGCTGTGAATGAGCCAGTGGCCACTGTCACCGCTTGTCAGAGTCTGTGAAGGACAAGGCATGATAACTGAAGACAGGTGGGTTTGAAAAAGGAGATAACTATTTGGTTGTGTCTTAATTCTGAAAACCTGCTGCCTTACTGACATTCATATTCCTACATCATGTATTGGTGTATCTGCTGGCATAGCTGTCACAGATGCTCAGACTAAAATTAACTGCTACAGCCACCAGTCTGAACAATCGCATAATCTGTGCCACAGGGTTTAACCCACAACTTTGTCTCTGCTAACCTGATCCAGGGGGTCATTCCTATGAGGCAGAAGCACACCAGGAGAGCCCTTAAGGAAGGGTGACTTTCTTCTCCAGCTGATGTACATCGATGTGAGAAAGCAATTGGACACAAAATTTCTCATCAAGTCCCCAGTTAGGGTAACATATTATACAGGTCTGTTTTAATTTGTCTAACTTCAGGTTTTGCATCAGTAGTTTCCCCAGTCAGGGTGGGAGTCACCTCACTTGACATCAGATGTCTCCATCTGAGCTGGCCTTTGTCATCAGTGAAGTAGGTACTTGTAAGGCATGAGTCATTTGCCCTCTTTTAAACGTCTGCATTGGCATGAGATGACTCATGTTCTTCCCATTTACTACAAAGGAAGCTCAAACCTCAAGTTGAGATAACACCTTAAGATATTAAGACTAGTTGAGCATTATTCTTAATATCTTGAGGTGTGTCAGTGGCCCAGTCCCACTCCTGTTCTGCACTTTCTAAATAAAACAATACATTTCCCCTGAGAATGATGTGTCTGATTCCCACCTACTTAATAGGGCACTCTCAAACTGGAAATAGCCCAGTTTCAAGTAAAGTGTTTAAAATGTCATGGAAATGCCTCCTGTCCCTGGCTTCTATCTAGCCAGCATCTACATTTTGCCGATGCTTTACAGTCACATCTTCCTCTTTTGTTTTTTCTTTTAAACTATACTTCTCCAGCCATCTTCTCTTATGAGCCACTGAAAGATGAAACAAAACAAACTTGAGGAGTGGACACAGCAAAGAGAGAAGCTAAGACATGCAACTAAGTCTGCCAGCTGTATGAAGTAAAATGATTACCCAAAGGATGTTTTTCTCGTCTCTTTTCTTCTTCAAAAAAATAGTAGTTACTTGTGACAGCAATACAGACTTCTCCAACAGAGTGATCTTAGTGGGCAGTGTCCATTTAAATTAAATTTTTCTAATCAAATAGTTAACTTCATCAAACAGTCAGAATCAATGCTTTGTATTAGACACAGAACCAAACTCATTAAGACTTTATTATTCAAGCATGCACCTCCCTTCAGCTTTTATCTCCCCTCAAGGGTTTTCATAGTAAAGCAGACTTTTTTTTTTTTTTAATTAGCCCTTTTGCCCTGGAGTCTTCTATTTGATTTTCCGGTATCCAGGGAAGTATTGTTTTTTTTAACTACTCAATCCTTGAATAGAAAATTTTGCCTCTTAGTTCTGTGTTATCAGTGATAATAAAGCTTCATGGAAGACATTTTGATAATGCAGAAACAGAAGTGCACAAAGGCAAAGTGACACTTCAAAGGAGCATTAGTTCTGATATTAGAATCTCATTTATCTAACTTGTTCCTAAAGGACAAGTTAGCAATTCATGGGGGTACAATTCGCACGCACACATGAAGTGGCATGAAAGGCCCTTCAGTTCAGCAGGGCTGCCTGATCCCAGTGCCCTTCAGTGTGTGGAGCTTTATGAATGTTGTTGTATTTTTATTTTTCCTCGACTTTGTTCGTTTTCATATGAGAACCAATTGCTTATTTAACTGTTTCTCTGTGTGTTGTGAGGGATCCAGAAATGGTTGTACAAGGATTATTGTTATTGTAGGAGGATCAATCTGCATGTTTGCTGCCTTCCCCTGTATGCTGAACAACCTGTGACAGCTCACCAGCCAGTGACGTGCGGTACCATGACTATCCAGGTGTACATCTCTGTGTCAAGGATGCTCTGCCTTTGCTACTTAATCATGGTGTATCTCATCAACAGGATAAACAATGCACATGCATCAATGCCTTATTAACCAGTGTATGTGTATTCAATGGGCATAAGTGTGTGTATCGTACACATTATCTTATCCACTGGAAATAACAAATACATCACCTTATCCACTGGAAATATCACATGCCCCCATTTGGGAACTGCAATTTTATTAATACGATAAGAGCATTCAAGCATATCAGCAACTGATGAATCTGTACCATGGGCACCACCCTGTAGGAGCACTAGTGAACTCAGAGCTGCTCAGAGGGGCTCATCCCAGTGCACCATCACCAAGGCAGAGAGGTTCATCCCAATATGCTGTGATCAAAGCAAAGGAGCTCATCCTGTGCTGCAGCAGCCAGGGCTTCCAGCAGCAGGAGGGGGTCTAAGACTGCTATTGCCTTTTCTATTATTTCCATCCTTTACACCATAAAGTGGTGTGCCAGTGTTGAGTGCTGGTTGCACCTCCATGGCACAAAACAGCA
This sequence comes from Manacus vitellinus, assembly GCF_001715985.3. Classification (NCBI taxonomy): domain Eukaryota; kingdom Metazoa; phylum Chordata; class Aves; order Passeriformes; family Pipridae; genus Manacus; species Manacus vitellinus. The sequence continues at coordinate 12,963,231 of NW_021940535.1, read as the reverse complement.
TGGTGCTGAGCTGGGTCAGATAGACACATCCTTGGTACATTTCCATTCTGGCAGGTAATTAATGCATCTATCTCCTTTCCTTTACCACAGACTTATACTTACCTTATTTCTATGCATGGCTGGCAACTGCCAAATTCTCCATACCTTGCTGAAAAACTGGATTGTTGAAACTGAGACCAAGAAGCTAAAGCTTTCAGTAAGAGAGAAGCTCTGGAGCTAGTTTAAGTGAATTGGAACAGGCATTTGGTGAAGTTTTACCTCTGTTGTTTTCAAAATAACCTTCATCATGTGAACAAAACAATGCAAATTCTGAGCAAGTTGTTCTCCAAAGTGGTAGATAGTTTCAAGCAGTAACTTCAAAAGGAAACTGTTCTACTCTTTTTTGTGAAAGAAGAGTTCTGCAACCTAAAAGTATCCATTTAAATGTCTATGCAAATTATTTCATTCAGTGATCAGTTTTGCTCCTGCTAATGAGTTCACTCATATCCTCCCAAAATCCCCAAAGCTGGGAACTTCAAAGTTGTGCACTGTTCTGGGGAAAACCACAATAATAGCAGATGAAAAATAGAATATGTTGAAATAGCGTAAAAGAACTGAAATTGCCTTAAATGGCTGCCAGACAGAAAGATTTTGCCTTGCTTTCTTGGTCCAATCAGGTCATTTGCAAAGTTAATTGCTTCTTAGTGTAAGCCTGTCAGAAGCAAGGCCCAGAGCAGTACAGAAGCTCTGAATTGTGTATTAATTTTCATAGTTGCTCTTTGCGTTTTCATGTTTAAATTGGGTTGCCACAGAATCCCTGATCCATCCTGCCAGGGCACTCCCAACAAAAGGAGACTTGAGGCAGAGCTTAGCACCATCCTACTCACAGCATGGGTTTGGAGATACAGTTTTCTTCATTCTGCGTCACCAGCATGGAAGATAATTTCCCCTACAGTGGTGTTTGCTTCTCTGCCCCGCATTCCTGCAGGGTCCCCACACATGGGGGGAGCAGGCTGGCACCACAAGCAGATGGCTGGCTTTGCAGTGCCCCAGTACTTATTTCTTTTTGTTCTCCATTTTTCCACGGGTGTCAGGTTAGCGTGGATTTAAGCATGTTGCCTCATTTATGATTTTGATGAGCACAGTAGAGCAAGCCAGGCTAGGTCATGCTGTACTGGAAAGTTACTAGAAATCTCCAGAGCAGAGTGTCCCTGGTGCTTGTTCCAGCTTGTGCTGGGGATTCCCAACCCCTCTGGTCTGGCACCTTTCCTGTACATGTGAGTATTTCCAACCTGGTCAAGTCCAGTCAAGGCTGTTTTTTGTCATAAATCACAGATCTTTGGTAACTTAAGGGGCGCATGGGGACACAAGTCATGTGTGAGCCAGGGATTTCATGTGCTCATGTCCTGAAGCTGGCTGGCTGGCAATCTGAAGAATATGCTGCTCTTAAAACATGTGGCATAAATAGCATTTTGAATACAGATGATTTTCTTGGAACATTTCTAGTGGACTGAAAGAGAAGCTTCTCTTTTTAGCCAGACCATGATTAAGACCATGCCAAACATACCACCTATGCTAGGTATTAAAAACAAATACCTAAGTCCTAGGAACTGCTTAGCTCATTAGTATATCTAAAAGCACCTCAGGAAATAGGACTACCTCAGACCTTTAGTATCCCCTAGTCTACCCTTCTGCTCCAAGGCAGAATCAATTAGATGTAAACCATTTTTTGACAGGTATTTTCCTAATCTGTTCTCAAAAACCTTCAGCGACAGGGACTCAATAAGCACCCCAAGCAATTTCCCCCAGTGTCTCACAATGCCTAGAGTTAGGAAACTTAACTTTCTGGTCTGAGTCTCCCTTGATGCAGTTTAAGTTCACTTCTCCTTGTCCTACCTGTGGCTGCAGTCCTCATTCTTAATTTTCTGTTTTCCTTTCTGTTCTCACTGAGCACTGACTGTTTGTAGTCTTTTCTTACTGGTGATGTTATTTAGACACCCCTAACCACCCTGGCTCATTGCTTTCCCTTGAACTACTGAAATGTATCAACTGCTTTTGTTTTGGAGCACTGTTAGATGCCAAGTACAGGACTCCAGCAGCTCTGTCGTGCTCAGTGTCTAGTGGATGACACTTTCCTGTGTGAATCAAATGTCTCTCCTTTTCCACCACAGTGTGTTATCATCCATTTATGTTAAATTGGGAACCCATTAGGGAACCCTTAGGTCTTTCTGCAGAGCTTCTGGTGGGTAGGAAGACCAAGAGCTACAGAAGTAAAATGGTTTGTATGGTCCCTCTCCAGATCAGAGGCAGGGGTGGGAACAGGCAAGAGGAGGTTACTTTTAGAGAACTCTGTGAAAAGCAGGAAAAGAACATGGGAATGCAAGTGTCAGCGGTTCAGAGGGAAGCCTGCAGGCTGTTTGTAAGAGTTCTCATCAGAGTTGCAGCCAGTTCTCAAATCACTCTCTTGCATCCCAGCCCAACCTGGAGCTTTCACTGTTTGCTCCAGACAAACCCAAAGCAGTCAATCCAGCATTTACAGGGTTAAACAAGTCCACGAGGTGATGGAGGCCATACAAGATCAAACTAATTTGGGGCTTCGGCTCACTCAGATACACACCTGGAGTCCTCCATGAGTGTTTTCCTGACGTGCCAGAGTGCAGTTCAGAAGTGAAACCAGCCAGCAAAGCAAACACTCTGTGCTGTAGAGGCAGTCAGACCTCACTCATATGTCTCCACAGCACTGTCACAAGGTGCCTGGCTGAGCACAGCCCCCTGCATCCCTCACTGACACAGTGCTGGGTCAGGAGGTGCAACACTGAATTCAGAGGGGTCACAGCAATGTGCTCAGGGTCAGAGTGCAGGAAGGATGCCACTGATGCACATAAGGGTGACAGGATGGGGAATGAGAAAATGGGACCTGGAAAGCTCTGAGCATATTGTTTCCTTGTTACCAGTTGCTGTTTGCATTGAGAAGGAAACTTTGTTTTCTAATCTTTGCCAGCACAGGGAATATTTCCTGACTATTTGGAGTGGTCAAGTCAGGTAAGCCGCTCTCATTGAAAGGCAGATAGCTTGGAAATAAGAAAGCCTGGTTTTGGAGATAGTCGGGGTTTGAAGAAAGCCACCTTTTGTTTTTCCTTAATGCCCTATTGTTTATCAGGTTCTGACAACGCTTGATCCCATGTGCATAGCATCCGTGCCTGGAAGGAAGGCGTGTCCTAGTGAAAAGATGCACAAGGCTGTCATCTTGGTTGCAGAGAAACAATAGCTCCAGGAGGCACTGCTGTCAGGAGCAGAGGGGACATGGAGCCTCGCAGCTGTCACCCTCCGAGTGAAGGTCCCTATTCACTCACCTCCTGCCACCCATGCTTAATGGGGCTCCAGATATTCCCCCCTCCCTCTCCATGTCACTGAAGAGCCCCCAGGGATGCTAATGCCATACCCTCTCCTCTGCACCACGAACAACAAGCTCTGTTCTGAACTCGGTTTACTAGGAAGCTTCACACCAACAATTAGAAAAGATTTGGGATTTGGTTGCGGTCTTGTTTTCTGCTTTGTTGTGGGTCCACAACAATGAGCCAGCTCCCATGCACCCAGTATAATTATTTATGAATGTTCCACAGAGACCAGGTCCTGCCAGAAAGTGATTAAGCGAAACACTTGCTGGCTGCACCACTTGGCTGTCGTGGCAGTCGTCCTCACTGTTCACTGGCAGAACAGGATAGCGCCCCTATTCAAATAAGTAGACTACTTAATTGCCTCCTCTGGAAGAAAAGGCTCTTTCCAAATCCTCAGCTTCTTTGAAAACAGCAGATTCAAAAATGTTGTTTATATCTGTATAAAAATATGTGCATAGGTGTATTTACACGGCTGTAGTTAATGCAGAGACACACTGGCATGTGCACACAGGCATCAGAGAAAGGTGATAAGGATATCTGGAGTATCTCCTGCACGGTGAGAGGCAGTGGGCAGGCAGGTCCTATGGTGGTAGGTGGATCTCACCAGGAATCACAGAGATGACAGCTCAGTACAGATGTGTAAGGAAACCTTACACCAAGCCAAGTAGCTGGTTCCCTTCACACCGGGCCCTGATAGATAGACCCTGCCTTACTGCCCCCTTTGCTACACCTCAGTGTCATAGACCTTCTCCCAGTCTGTGGTTTCACAGGCCAGCACCTTTGGGCAGGAGCAGGAGAGAGGCTAATCACTCTGTATTTGCAATATTTTGCAATATTTGCACTCTAAAAAAGCAGGAGCAACATTTACTTTGTGTCTTGCAGCACTGCTATCAGTACCTTGCTCACTGATCCATATTTCTGTGGAAGGCTGAGACTGGTGAGTGATATTGCCAACTCAGACCTGTATCTCCTATCACTCATATATCCTAGACAACTGATGTGATGCGATCAGTGCCCTGATGAAGATATGAGAGAATAAGGATGGACGAGGAGGGGACAGTGATCTAGCAACTTGTCTTCTATTGTGTAGTAAGTGCTGACAACAGAGGTTTCAATATGTGATGGAGATGTATGTTGTAAGTCCATCGCTTTTATTATATTAACGATGATTTTTTTCCTCTGGCTGACAGGTCTCTCCAGTTCAGAACTCGATGTAACTCCTGTTCTGATGCAGCTTCTCCTCTTCTACTAAAAAGACAACAGGCTAAAAGGAGAAGGAGCTGGGGGAGAGGGCAGGGCGCACTACAGCCATTTCTGGTCCCCCTAGAGATCTGTTCTTCCACGAATTTGCTTAGCTGAGCTAAACTGTGGGCACCTATGTCCTGTGTTAAGTAACATATTCCACCACTCGAGTACATTTTGTGTGAAGAACTAAACCAAACCTTCTGCTAGTTTTGTTTGATGGCCCCTGCTTTCTGTATCAGAGGAGAAAGTTAAAACCTTTTTCCCATTCTCCACCTTCACATCACTCATGACTTTATAGACCTTTAGCATCCCTCTCTGCACTTTCTCTTTCACAGAAAAAGAGTTCCAGAAGCATTTATCTATGTTAAGTTTTATATGCCATTTTATTGCCCATTCCCTTTGCAACTCTTTGCATTTGGCTTTGATTTTACTACACCTATTAATTTATTTTACTACATCTATTAACTTGAACTTTCACAGATGAAGAATGGGTATATCCTGGAGCAATAGCTCACACACACCATGAGTGAGAGTCTTTCTGCTGTGTTGGAAAGCTGCTTCAAAGCAGGCAGCCTTAGATCTGATTTATGATGTCTCCAAGGAGAGCTTAATTTATAACTCTTCTGAACAGAAATTCCTAAATATTTCAGAAGCAGTTAATCCCAGTCTGCTGGCTGAATCTCACGCCTCAAAACAGAGAGGAGTCACTCCTGCCTCAAAACAGAGAGGACCCACTCCTGGCAACTGCTGCCTTTGGGAGAGGTGCAGGGCATTGACTGATACAAATGGATACATGTTCTACCCTGCTATAGGGCAGGGATTGAGCTATGTGAAGCACACAGGGTCTTGCCTTTCAGAGGAAAGGGGCGTCTTTCTGCTCTGCCGCCAGTCTGTGGTATTTAAAAGCCTTAAAACACTAGTAGCAAAGGGTAGCTCCCCATGGGTTAGGTACAAAGAATTTCTTTTGACCTGGAATGCAGTTCCTCTCTTCCTGAGTTCACAGCATCATGTGCCACCAGAGCAAAAGGATTTGTGAAAGCCTATAAATAAAACATTTGGCAAAAATCGTGGGGACAGCTTTCACGAGCTTCTGCTTCTCTCTGCCATAGACACATCCCTTACGTGCCCAAAAGATGGGCGAGGTGAATGAGGTAAATGCTGAACTGTGAATTCCTGAGCCACTCAGCCTGTTACTAATTACCATGATTAAATATTGACACAGTGACTGCACATAGGGCTCCCAGGCAGAGATCAGTACCCCTCAGTGGTGGCAGCAGAGAAATCCAGACAAAGAAATAGTTCCCCGAGCACTTACACTGCAAGACCCCAACCCATCCTACAATTAACATCCCTTGGGGATTGTCAGCATGTGTGAGAGCTTGAAGGGCTCTAGCAAGAGGCTGGTGGGGGTCAGGAGGTTTCTGATCCCAAATTATTGCCTTTGGGATTCCCCTTGCTGCAGTCTCCAGCAGCTGGTAGGGCAAGCAGGATGAGGCAGCACAGTGGGATCTGCTTCCCTATTGCAAACACAGGCTGTTACTCAGAAGCAGTAGGGCCCTGCTGCTCTGGCTGCCAAACCTAGGGCATCCTCAGGGAAGCTCCCAGACTGACCTCACAGTCCTGCTTGGTGGCCTCCCTATACTCCTGCACAGGCTGGCAAGCCTGGTAACTGCGTCTCCCCACATGCTCCCTCAAGCACCTTATGCCCTGCACTTTCATGGGTCCCAGGTCAGAGATCAGAGCAAAAGCTTATGAATCTATATTTGAGATTGCCCCTTTTCAAGAAACCATTTAATCATATGTCTTAAAAGTGTGCTACACAGGGATGCACAAACTCACCCAACATGGGAAGATTTTTCCCAAGAAAGACTCGCTGCCAGAACAGGGAAGCCTCTGGGGGCTGTAGCTCCTTCTCTTCTCCCCTCCTCTTTCCCAACACTTCTGGTTAATGTGCTGGGCTGTGTGCCAGGGCAGCAGATGCACTACAGCATGGTTTCTACTCCCCCATATCATGGCCGTGTCCAGCGCTGATTTTGACCGTGGTCATTTTTTAATACAGCAGCTGACTTGGCCACAAGTGAAAAATAAAATATGATCCCTTGCAATTACAAACTGCCCAAAGCCATCTGCAGCCCTGAGCTCCTTCTCCTCTGGGAACAGGGAGTAGTATCTGTGAAGCTTCCCTGTACCCAGTGCATCTACCAGCCCAAACCCCATTCCTTCTTCATCAGATTTTCCCTCTTCATCTCTTCAAATCATACTGGGGAGCTGCAGAAGCCAGGATGAATTTGCGCCAGGCTAGTACACCTAAAGCAGCAGAATATTTATTTTCTCAGCTTAATCCTGCTCCTGGACTGAGTTTTTTTACGAATGCTGCCTGATGCTTGTGTTAAGAACAACCACTTCAAAGTCTGAAGCTCTAAAGAGGCCTCTGCTTTGTGGGTGAGCTTTCTTGTCCTGATGCCAGGCAGAAAAGTATAGTTTATTTCAAAAGTGATGATAGAAGCAGTAACTTTTGAGATTACATTTTCAGGACAATAACAAAGAAACAGCTTGTATATTGATACAAAATGTTGCAAGGCACCAATTTCTCCATTCCATGGGCTTCACACTGCAGCATCCAGCAGTTCTGCCCCTGTAGGGTGAAGGGCTGCAGCTGTGACAGCTGCGGGGAGGTTGGATGGGACCACCCTGGCTTTGGCTTCCCTCCTCACTCCCCCAGGAGCAGTGAGAATGGGGGGAAAGAGGGAAGGAGTTATGCTGCAGCTTCTTTCCCCACGGGATGTCAGAGGCTGCAAAGACAGGTGGAGGCAAGGGGCCAGAGAGAGGAATAAGGTACTCACTTGTGGGGGTTTATCCCCTTTCAATGTAACTTCTGCTATGGATAACCCACATTAGGAGCCACAGGCAGCCCCGAAAGGCACTCACATTACCTACTTATTTGGGATGGCGAGAGGAGAAGACAGGACACGATGTATTTATTCTCCACCCTAACCATAATCAACAAGCTGTTAATTATCAGATTGTAGCAATACAGCTTATATGGGAAATTGTTTAAGCAAAATATCAAGGGTGATATTCCTTTGGCTTGTGGTTTGCCTGCACTTTAGTACGAGCCTGGTTCGTTTCCAGTTAACCAGAGCTGAGATGGGAAGAAGCCTGAGGCCAAAGGAAGCCTGATCTATCCCCTAGGTTTGCAGATGGTTTGGGAGAAAGGTCAGGGAAGCTCATTTTGTTCCACTCCACCTCAGAGTTTTCCCTTGGCTACAGGGAAAATGCTGGGACTGAGAAGGTTATTCTAACCCAGATGTAGGTCCCACACATCTGGCCTGAATGATTTGGTTTTTAGCAGCTCAGAGTTGCTCAGTGGCCAGCGGTTGGGGAAGTGCTTATCCAGTGGGAATGAAGAGGAGGGTGATATGGGAATTTGTAGGGAAGGAAACACACTTTGTCCTGATTTCTTCAGGTACTTTTGTGACCTTGAGACAAGTGAAAGGAGTTTCAATTCTGTCCTTCTACTTTTAATGATATCTTAATATTCATTAATTAACACAGTCATGCATTCAAGTACTTGAACATTCATTGCTGTTTAGGTGTAAGCCCAACCAGCACTTCAGGATTAACTGCAGCTTCAGATGAACATCCTGGTCCATAGCAAAGCAGCAGTGAAGCATATACAGGAGAAGTGACACATCACCATCTTAGCCAGTCATTTGACTCACATTGCTTTCAGCAGTAACTTTGTCCCTCCCCTCTTTAGAAACATTCACTTGTTACTCCATCAGCTCCTGATTTAGGGTCAAAAGGCAAACCAGTCTGGTTTAGAAATAACCTCATCTGTATGGGAGGTTGTTTTTAACAAAAATCAAGTCTCCAGTCTGCTCATTGTGTGCCCTGACAAACAGTTTCACAACTGAGAGAGCAGGGCTGGAGAGAAACAAGTGGCCAAATGCAGAATGAAGTCCTGCTTGAGCCAGACCTCCTCGAGAACTGTGCATGCCATCCAGGTGCTATTGCCTGCTCATGCTGCTGCTGCTGCACACACAGGGGCTGCTTAGTGCTCACACTCTTCACAATCTGCATGGGCAGTGCAGTGGTAAATACACTCTAAAGACTGAAAATCAGCAACTGCTTTACATCTCCTGAAGAGCTGAATGTGTAATGGAGAAGGCAGTAGTGGAAGTGTTCAATGCAAGTAGTTCAAGTAGTTCAAGGTAGTTTCACTGCTGTTGGATAATCAGTGACTCTTTCCTAGTTCCCATTTTCTCTAGCTGCATTTCCATTTCATATATTAAAATGCATAACAAAGAATTTCTATCCTTGTTTATGCAAACTTGTAGCCAGAACTTTAGTTTTTTAAATAATATCATGGGCTTAAGTACAATTGGTCTGAATTTTCTGATTAAATACATCCAGATTTTACTCTTTTCCTGAGAACAACTAAATACTTGGTAGTAACTTATACCTCTACAAATCAAGTACTTATCATCTACTTACATTTTTTCAGCCTTCTTTCAAATCACCTTGTCTCCTGCTTTTCAGCAGAGAAACTTCAAATGCTTAAGTTCAGCCAGTAAAAGTTGTTCACGGGTTGGCACTGGGTGTGAGCTGAGAAAAATATTGTCCCAGGCTACCTGTCACTTCAGAAGCCATCATTCCAACAAAGCCAGAAGCTGGTTTTACATTAAGGCATCCAAGGCACGTCTGCTCCTATAAATACATCACAGCAGAGAATTCTGTGGGTTGTCAAGGGGCAAGTTTGTATTTATGGCACCCATTGAATAAAAAGAGAGAAAATTAATTTCCTGTTTTGAAATGAGTCTCAATTTTATCATTGGGAAAACTACATCAAGAAGCTGACTGGATACCTGCAATTTAATGTACACAGCTTTCCTATTTAGCCATTAAGCAGATTATTCTCTGCTGTATGGATGTGTCATTCCTGTTAATGTTAATGATAGTCCCACACATGCTATGACAGAATAAATGCCAAACTACATGAACCATTTACTCTCTAAAGGGAAATGGAACTCCTTCAAGCAATGTAGGAATCTGCCAGCAAAGTGGTGGGAGCCTGGAAAGAGCAGAGAGAGCTTCTAGCAGAGCTGATGTGTAGGGATGTTGCTTTGCCAGCTTTGGCAGCAAAGCCAATTGAAGATGTTCCCATCCATCCTGTCACCATCCCTGTCCCCTTGTGCTGTCATTCCCTGCTTCCTGAGTTGAAGCAACCATAAATGAGCTGCTAACATGGCTGAGGTTTAAATCATCCCTTCAGAAGGAATCAGAAACCTGGTTGCCCTCGTTGGTCTTTAACACAGTTCACTTCACAGTGCAATTCTGCAGGTATTTGTACCAAAGGCACTCGGAGCAGCAAATAGTGGCCAGGGTCCAGGAATGAGCAATTAGGGAAGGGCTGGGGAGAAAACTTCCTATGCCGTAGGAGGGAGCAGGCGAGCTGGAGGATGTGGAGTTATGCCAGAGTGCCTGCCTTGGCACACAATGCATGTCTGTGCCACCTCCACACAATGACACCAGCTCACAAAGCTGTGGCTTGCCCTGACTCCAGCAGGGTTTGGTCAGCACGTGGCTTCTCACCCATGCCTTTGCCCAGGCTTTGAGGTGGGTTGCCTAGTTTTCCTGGATTACAGCCAGGTTATTCAAGGTCCATTCCTGTTGTCTGCCCTCCAAGGCACCTCTAGCAGTCACGTACACATGCCAGGGCAGTATGGCAGGGGACTTCATGACCCAGCAAATCCTGAAGATGAAAGGAAAAGGCAAAACCAAAACATCCTTAGGAGTTCTCTATGCAGCCATAAAGCAGTTGTTTAGATGGACAAAAAGAGCAGAAGCTGGATGAAAATCAGCTCCCAGATTCACTGATTAAGCTGAAGAGGAAACTGGAATTTTGTTCTTTTATAAGGCTCTTTTAACCACTGAGCTATGTCAGTAAAATCAGCTTTAACCATGTGTTCTCTTTTCACACAAATTTCACATCTTAACAAGTTTATAAGTAAACAAATCCACTGGAGGTACTTAATACCCTGAGTGCTAACATGCCAGGAGGTCAGAGCCAGTGCAGAGGAACTAAGCTTGTCCTCTCCAGTGTATTCCCATAGGAAAGAAAATCCAGCAACAGCCCACCTGCATACCTGGGATACTTCCACTCCCTGCTCTCTGCCACAAAACGTGTATTTCTTTAAGAAATAAAGAAGGTTCTTGCATTTGGACTTGATGATCTTAGAGGTATTTTCCAACTTCAGAGATTCTATAATTCTATGATTCTGTGATTTCTGAAATAACCCTCACGGCATTAGTGCAAGAATACACCGCATGGCATTGAAGGAATGAAGTCAGTCACAACAGAGGAAGGAAACTAACCAGGCTTTTGCTGTTTCAAACATAGAGCAAGTCACCAGATAAGTTGTTTCCTCCCCAGATAGGGTTTTCTTCCATGGTTGAGTCAGTCCAAATTCACATGGAGTCTCTCATATGATACCAACAGGATATGAAAGAGAAAATAGCCAGGAGGGTCCACACTGCAGGTCTGGTGGGTTGACCCCTGCAAGTCCTGTTTGGCATCCCATGTTCTGTTTCTCCAGGACTGATGGGGACTTTTCAAAGTCCTGATGTGTTGCTGTGCCCAAGATAGCTTCACATGCAAGGCTGCTGCTCACTGGTGCAGGCAGTGGCTCCTGCCCATGCATTTGACCTGCTCTTCTGGCTGGCTGTGGCTTGGTGAGCGACATCCCTACTCCACCAATGCCTGTATTGGCTACAGCTTGCTGTAGCAATATCAGCAACAGCAGACAAGAGAGAGGAAGAGGATAGAGGACCTTTCAAAGAAGACTTCATGGAGAAATGACCCCCTTGGCTAGGAGGGGCTGTGCTGTTCATCAGAAAGGCTGTGAATTGTGACCAGTTCTTGGGGTCAACAGTGGAGGTGGCAGTAGAGCATGTAATTCTGAGAGCCCAGTTGTCCATTCAGAAGCACTTGGCCACCACTTGGCCATGAAACCCACAGGTTCAGCTACAAATGGCCAGGGCCAGCCAACTTCATCTGCGCAGGCTGGCTGTCGGACATGTGAGTAATGGTTGTGTACTCTGCAGCTACCACATGTTGTAAGACTCACTCGTCATCAGCAGTCGTGGTTACTTATGCTTAGGACTGCATAGGAGCAGCAGAGGGCATCCCCACTCCTCCAAGCTGCACTCCAAACTCTCCCTCAGTGGTCAGCTACAGAAACATCAATTTTTTTATTGTTCTCCAGCCTAAGTTTAACAAGGCAAAATGAGCTTCACCTGGAGACATTCAGGAATTATCATCTGTTTTCTTTAATGTAAAAATCTCCATTACCAGGATAGCTAATATGAATATTGGTGATCATCAGTCTTCTCCTTCTTCTTAGAAGCTCTTCTCCTCTGTTATCATGGCTAATGAATGAATTTTGCAGATTGACATTATTTAAGTACCACTGCTGGAAAAGAGTCATTTCTGAGGAATGAAATGACAGGCACTGACTGGAAGCTTTACTCTGCCAAACAGCAGCTGCAAAGACAAAGAGCAGGGATTCAGGGACCTGCAAGACCACATGAGCTGCCCATCAGACATGCTGGCTTCAGTGGCAGTACTTGGAAACATGTTATTCATGTCTTCTGTGTCATTTGCTTGTGTGTCTAGATGTCCAATACAACAGTAGGTGTCAGGCCACTGCAGGTGACGGAATGGCTAAATTTGATCAGTTTTCTTTGGCCGTATTAACTCTCAGCATCGGCATCCCAGTAAAGGGACCTGCAGGCCTGGGCAGGTCCCTTCTTCATGGGCAAGGCTTGCCATACATTGTACAAACACTACCATTGCAGGGCCAGCATGAGGAAAGAGACTTTATTAGGAAGGAAAACATGATTTTTATTGTTCTGAAAGAACAGTTGGTGGTGAAAGCTCCAACGGTGTGATAACGTACAAGTTTGTGCAAACGGATGTGGTGGCAATCTGTGCCAAGGGTACAGAGGACTTTAGTCACAGGGCTGCAGAAGTTCCTCACGTAGCAGCAAACAGCCCTGTCTGTTCAATATGCTGCCTGGCTGGGTGTGGCAGCAGCTGGTGCTCAGTCAAAAGGATTTGGGGTCCTGACAGTGCTCTTTTTGCTCTTTCTGAAGAAGCTGAGTGACAAGGGAGGGGACCACAGGCGGGCTGCAGCTCCTGGAATCCAGAGTAAGTGACTAAGCACTGCCATGTCCACCACTAAACAGTCTTCAGAAACATGTAAAAAATGGTGCAGGACCCTCCTGGGGGGCTGGTGACGAGGAAGAAAAGCTGCAGTGGTTGCTGCTCAAAGGCTCTTGCTACAGCAGTGTTTGCCTGAGTGTTTTTCCATGAGATGCTGCTCTGTCTCTATGTCCATTTCAGTTACTGGCTCTGGCTGAGCTTGGCTGCACTCGTCTGTCACAAGGCTTCTCCAGTCCTACCTCAGACCAAACCAATCCTCTTCTCCACCAGTCCTTTCCTATGATGCCCTCTTCCTGGTCTCATTCCTCTTGTATCTCCTCTTTGCCATTCCCTTTCCCTGTCTTGAGTATGCCACCAGCTCCTGAAACACAGTCACCTTTGAGGTGGGATCTGTGATCTCCTAGATGCCTTCTTGGCTCTTCCTGCAGCCTTTTGGCCCGAGGTCAACGTCACTGTTCCTCTACGGCTGACTGTGTTCATTGCTCAGTTTCCAAAGTAACAAAGATGATTCAATTTTTTTTCCTCCAAAAACACCCCCTTACCCCTGTTTTGAGATGCTATCTCCCCCATTTCTTACATGTTTCTGAAGACTGTTTAGTGGTGGAGTGGGTAGTGTTAGGCTAATAGTTGGACTCAATGATTACTTAGAGGTCCTTTCCAACCTTAATGATCCTGTGACTCTAACCCAGAAATGGCAAGTCTATCCCTAGTTTTCCTCTTGATCTATTTTGTGTGCTGATGGATGAAAGCATGTTCCTGGGGCTGGTAGTATGCACTTTTGCTGATCTGCTGCTGCACTGCAAACTGTCTTTTACCAGGGATGCTGCATGGGGCCAGTTACCTAATTAATTGTTCATCTCTGCTTGGGAGGGTTCAGGGAGTGCTGAGGAAGCCAGGTTAGTGATCACATTACTGGTTCTGAAAATAATGCCCTCCCTCCCTTTTTCTGCATGACACAACAAAGAAACTACATGGACAAAACCTGAAGAAATTTAGCAAGAGCCTTGCTGTGGTGATTCCCAGAAAGGTGCCTCCTGCTTTCCTACAGAGATGGAAAAACCCACACACATGCCCTAGGACTAGTGGGAAGGAAATCCTTAGGCACTGTTGGAGAAGTCTCAGCAAACATTTCATTATCCCACTTTACATCTTCAGCTCATGGCTTGCTGCATCCATAAAACTGTCTTGCCCTCAGGCTCAGACATTTCAGAGCAGTGAGAAAGGGTCCACACTCCGCGCTTTGTAATTTAGGTTTTGCATAAGTAATTTTATTGCAGTCTGCTACACTGGCTTCAGAAGGCTCAAAAAGAGAGCTGAATTCATCAAGGTTAAGACATTCATTTTCCATAGCCAGGGGCACATGGAGGAGAGATGTGACTGGCACAGTGGTTGACCACCCTCGGGCACGCAGCCAAGAAGGCCATTGACACATTGTGGGTTATACATCAGCAGCCTTTGTCATGAGATGTGAGTGGGGCACAAACTCACATGCCCAGCTCCCAGAGCTGCCACTCCCCATTGCTGCTACATGACTAACAGGCAGTTCAAAACCTTTCCTGATAAGGGTTTTGCAGAGACAAAAATAAGTACAGCAAACAGGGAGTAATAGAATAATAAAAAAGAAAAAACCTTCAAGAAGAGCCAGTGTAAAAATTTCCAAACTTTTATTAACCTAAAGGGACAGCATGAAGGCATAAAAACTGGTACTGATTTTCTGTGTGAATTGCTGCACTTCCAGCACTTCATGTCCTCCTGAACGGAGCCTGCAAGTCTCTGTTCTTTGCTGGAGCTGAGCATATGGTCCTTAAGGATGCAGAGGAAAATGGAGAGCTGTGCTTGGAGAGCATCCAGCTAAACAATAGGGAAAAAGGCAGCCATAGTCTTGGGCATGCTGACCAGGAGAAAAACTGGGGAGAAAGAGGCATATTTTGCTAACTGCACTTCCAGTTATTTAGTCTGCAGCTGCAGGTGGGGGGAGGGCAAGCCATGTGTAGGGTGAATACAAGCTCACCTTGAGAGGTAACTGATTTTCTCATAACTCAGAAATGTGATGCACATGTTGGCAGTGCACTGCAGGCAAATGCAGTGCTGGTTTTGGGTCTTCCTCTGACCAGGAAGACCTTGCTTGCTGCAAGGCCAAGAGTTTCCAAGGGCTGGCAGCAGGAATTAAAGTCTTGGTTTGGGGTCTGGCCCCTGGATCGCTAGCACAGGCAGGTAGGACTCGCCACTCAAAAACTCTTCAGCATCCTTTAGCCTATGTCTGTGCCAGTGCCTTGTGCCAAAACTCAGTCCCTCCCCTGGAACCGTGGAAAGCTGACTGGACATGGAGTGGCTACCTGCGACCAGCTTGTCAGCCTCGAGTCACGTGAATGTGGCAGAGCCTGACTCCCTTCAATTGCCATTCCAACCCCAGAAGCTGAAAAAGCCCAGGAAAAACCCAGCTCCACCTCTACCCCTGGGCCAGAGTTGCAGGTAAAGTGAGTGCCTGCATGAGGTAGGTTGGGATTGCAAGGACCTGGGCTTGCAGAGGCGGCATCTGGTCAGTGGCTGCAGCATGGCCGAGACAGTGTGGCACTGTGGACATAGCTGAATGCTGAGAGCAGATCAGCGTGACCAGCAGCCACACCATTGCAACACTGGAGCACAGATGCACACACACAAAGCGTGGCTGCAGCGGAGCTTACTCTGCCAGGACATTGCTCCTGATGCTCTACAGTCCAGCTGCAATCCCAGGAAGAATGTGTACCACGGGAGTGATGAGGTGTAGGCACCAGCTCCCACTGCCCTGTGCAGCTTTGACAATGCTAGCACCCATCTTCAGGCTGCTTCGCCCCCTCCTCCTTATGGTCTTTCTCCAAGGCAAGTTCTCAACCCATCTGCCGGTCTCCAATGCAGGACTTCTTGTCCCATGCACTGATTCTTTTTTTCCCCAGCCTGATCCCTCCTCCAGCAAAACATGATATTACCAGAGAGCAAAAGCCGGGTCTCACAGGCCAGCAGCAAACTTGCTTTTATCGTTCCTGCAATGCTACCATCCACTAGAGTTGCTTCAAAACGCAGGCTCTGCTGACCTCTAGGGGACTGCTACAAACCCAAAACCATAAAGGCTTCAGAGCTCATGGCATGCTACAGCCCTTCACACGCTCCGAAGGAGCCCTGTGGTGGGTATAACACAGCTGACACAACCCGCTTCTGGGCCCTTTAGCACTACTAGAGGCTGTAAATAAAACCCTGGCTCTAACACTGCCTGTTCCATTGCACCATTATGGCAGCAATACCTCAAGAAGAGTGTACAAGCAAGGCTAGGCTGTTGTGGAGAGATATCTCCTGCTATCAGACTGCCCCATAATAATTGCTGCTTTTATTTCAGTGTGGGATGCACTTGGGAGCTTGAGAGCTTGTGGCTTTCTGTATCAGTTTGTCTAATAAAAGGCATACAAATCTTGCCTTGGTGTTACAACTACAGCACTACTCACTTTGGTGAAAAGCATAGGCACTGGAAATAAAGTTAAATGTGCTTTTTTACAGCACTTCATCGATCACTGAAGAAGTGGCAGAAGCAAGAGCCTTGCCATAGAGAATAAGGGACGTAAGACTTGCAGAAAGCAAGCATAAAATCTGATGTGCTCCTTAAAAGAGCACGTAGTGCTGCCAAGGAGGGTAACTGCATTTCCCAGCTGACCATTTGAGGACAGCCATGGCAGGGAATAGACCATTAGGCAGGAGACTACAGAGGAAGCACAAACTACATACCTCTAATGGATCTGTTCTCCTTGATACAAAGCCAAAGCCTATCACAGCCCTGGAATATTCTGACTTAGGGAAGGTGTGATATAACTCTGGAGGGCTGGAGTGTGGACAGATTTGGACTGGACAAAAGCCACACACATGACAGAGTGCCCCTGGCTGTAGCCACCACCTTGTGGGGCAGCTCCCCACCACAGCAGGGCAGATGGTTGTCCCAGGGCTGAGGACCGTATTAGCAGAGGGCTGCTGTCTAAACTTTAAATTTATTCAATCTTCTGATGTAGGAAGAATTCCATCCAGCAGACCTGAGTGGGCAGCAGGCTCCAAGCAGCTGAAGAGGTGCTTGGGACCATCATCACTTCCACAAGGGCAGTTGTATCTGCCTAATTGTCACAGTGGCTTCAACCATATGCAAAGGTCTCTCAAGAGGCTGTGGGGCTTGTGTTGTCGGGATCATGCACCAACACGAGGGAGTCAGTCCTGGCAGGCACTCCACCAACCACAGGAATGGCTTTATAGACAGCACTAAGGGTTCTGGGCACACCATGGAGCATGTAATTGGCATGCTCCTCTCAGTGCTCGTGCCCTGGGAAGTGCCAAAAATATAAAATAAGTGTTAAGTTAAAG
This sequence comes from Manacus vitellinus, assembly GCF_001715985.3. Classification (NCBI taxonomy): domain Eukaryota; kingdom Metazoa; phylum Chordata; class Aves; order Passeriformes; family Pipridae; genus Manacus; species Manacus vitellinus. The sequence goes on along the minus strand of NW_021940535.1, from coordinate 12,946,008 downwards.
CACTTGCTCTTCCATGGGCTGGAAGATGTCAGCCCACAGAGGCTTGTGACAAAAGGTAACAACTGACAGCACTATTTCAACTAAATCAGAGTGAGAATATGTCTAAGCGGCAATTAAGAGTGAAGTGTTTAAAGAAAAGAGGCAAATTATTTGAACAGAATCACCAATTTTCATTTCAGCATCATTACATGTCTCTTAATTGGAACAGATGTCTCCCTAATCTGTGCAAAACAGAAAAGGACCTGAGAGGTCTGAAATACTGGCTCATACACAAATATTACCACCAATTCCCAGTTTCTGAATCCACCACCTCAGACTGTGCCAAACCACCTGATGGTTCTGGGTCCAGCAGGAATGGCTTTGCAGTGCCCGAAGCTCAAATGACATAATTTTCCCCTCCTTACACCTGCAAACACTGTGTTATACCACCACACACCAGCAGTGCCCAGGAAATTCAAGCCTGTTGCTCCCTTCACCACATGCATTGTAGCCATGTTTTAGCCCCCCAGATTCAAAAGTTAGCTGATTTTTCTCCCACAGAAAAGACTCCATCAGTCATCAGAGTTTGGTAAGATCTTTAATGGCAAGCTCATGGTGTAATGACACTGCTGGATTTGATGCCTCAGTGGTGGGAGAGGAAGGAGGATCAGTAGGAAGGAGTATCAGAAAGAAGGCAGTGCTTCACTGAAGGCTTACACCTTTGAAAGCGCTGAACAAAAGGGCAACTTTCAGTGACCCGCTTCCTAGCTTTGTAGTTCCAAAGACAGATCTTCCAGCCAGAAAAATGGTGGAAACCTCACCAAAGACATCTTTGGCATGGTGTGGCACAACATGATTTCTGCTTGACGTGTTGAAGGCTGACTGGTCCCTACATTAGTAAAGGAAAACTTGACAACAACAAAAAAATTGCACTCACTGAAATCCAGAGCTATTGCTTCCACCACCACTCCCCCCGCAGATGAAAGCTTCCTTTACATGCAGCATTACTGCAGATCTTTGCCTACATGAGCAATAGCATGTTGGTACAGAAAGGGAATTTCAGAGTTCAATGTATTTTACATGAAACCAGTGAGCTTTCCTGTAGTCAGCAATAACTAGTTCAAAGAAGGGTTTTTTTCCTGCAGACAAAACAAGGCCCTTTTTCTGAATCTGTATTTTTTTTTTACATCCAAGCTTGTACTGACAGTGCAGTGATATGGGGCTCTGTAGAATACACTTGCAATAATGCAGACGTGCCTTTAGGGATTTTCTTTCTTTAAAAAAAATTATCAGAACTGAGAAAAAAGTAAAACATAGATCGGGTAAATAATAATCTGGCCCACTGAACAGGTGATTGTGGTTAAGTGAAGAGGTTTCCTTTGTACACCTGACACAGACATCAGATACCAACAATAAAACTAAGTCTCAGAAGTCTAATAAAAACCTAAGTGACAGGGTCTGCCCTCAGAGCCTTTCCTATCACATTTAAAGAATCTGTTTATTTTAATATCTGCCTTGGAAGTGATATCCCTGAGCCTTCAGCTCCCTGGTGACTCTGCAAGAACCACCTCAAGCCCAGCCTGTTACAGGGTCTAGGAGCTGCTGTCCTGAGTCACTCCTGCCTGGCACTCACACAAAGCCTTCCCAGCTGCAGCTGGCTGCAGAAACAGGCTGTTGGGGAGGAGGGGAGGTTCTGCCAGAATTAAACATATCAAACAAAGCATTTGGCTCTGCTCAGCAATTTACAGAGAGGTCCATCTAGCTAGAGCCCCTTAAGAGATACTTCCCTATTTCCAATGTCCTGTGGCCAGATCAAAACCAGCCAGCACTGAGAAAGATCTCCAGCCAGACAAGTCTCATTTTCTGGGTGCCCAGCCTGGAAAGCCTCAATGGGTTATGATTTTCAGAGAGTGGATTATTTGGCTAGACATTGCTCCCTGTGAAGATACTGGGTTTGGCACCTAAAAGACTGCTGTCTTCTGCATAACCCCTGTCTGGCATGGACCACTCATGGGTCCTTGAGGGATAACACATCTCCCACGCCACCTCATCCCCCTGTGCAGAGAAGACAATGTGACCTGGTAACACACACTGTGCTGGACTGGAGCTTTCACTGATGCACCCGGCTGCAAGCTGTGGGAGGTAAGAGGTGTTTCTCTCCCCCTTCCTACACTTCCTCTCTTCTGTGAGTGAGAAATTCTGAAAAGAACAGAATGGTAAGGACAAACAGGAGGGAAGTATGGACACAGGCTAAGGATGGACACAGAGTAAGGATGGATGAACTGGTAACCTCGCCTCCTGCCACAGCTAAACCTGATGTTGAGCAAAACAGCCATGGATGTCCGCCCTGGATCCCAGAGAAAGATCAGGAAACATGATGAAAGAGGCTGGGAATATGTCCTGAATGGCACCTTTCCAAAACAACGCCCACAATGTTATTGCAATCACTTTTACTGCCACAGCCTCATGTCCCACCTTGTAAAGGGGGAAAGGGCAGTGACCTACTAAGCTATCTTGTAGCAGGAACTCCTCCACGCTGCCCCCAGGACCCATGTCACACTGCACACCTTATGTGGGACAAGGCAACAAGAGGCAGCAGCTGGTGTGCAGGTCACTGGTGCAGGAAAACTAACTCTGGCTATTCCCATAAAAAGAGGCATTCTTTACAAGTACGAGACTTTCAAAGGCACAGCACTATGCACGGAGCAAGTCCTTTTAAGAGATGTTACTGGGCACTAACAGAACACCCTGCACCCTGACTGCTGCTCCTACATACTCACACAGTATCATAATGTTGAGGAAGAGAAGAAGGCTTTTCAGTTTGCTTTTTCTCCACCCCTTCCCCCCTCAATCACCTGAATGCATTCATCAGGCAGGACACTAATGGAAAAATATGACTGAGCTCAAGGCCCCAAAGCTCTGAGGAGCTTTTTTATAAACTGCACGGGTTCAATAAGCAGACATTTGGCAGGATGGTTTGGACTGTCTCAGAAATCACAGCATCTCTCTGGAAGGGGCCTTGCTCACTCTTGCCCCTGCTACCCAAACCAGCTGTCACATTTCTGAAATCTATGCTTCCCTCTGGCATCCCATGTATTTCTCATCCCCCAAGCGCACTCTGCTCACTGCATCCATGCCACTCATATTCAGAAGTGCCAATTCTGCAAAAGGTTCTGTTCTGGTATATTTATATTCAGTTAGAGCATGAAATGCCTACAAGAAAAGGGCAAGGGAAAAGGGACACACTTCTATGTCCTTTCATTAGTGGTTTGCTTTGAGGATAGGCAATGATCATGAGCGCCTCTTTACACCCACAGATCTAAAGCACTGTATACACTGCTGGGTAAATAATATAGTCCCTTTTACAAAAGGATGAAGGTGGCACTTTCGAAGGAGTTACCCTCCTCCTTCTAAATTTTCTAGAGGCCTGCTTTGAACACCCAGCCACCGAGACCCACTTGAAGCTCAAGGCGAGGCAATGGCTTCGAATCCACATCTTTTCACTCATTTCCCAGGTTTGGAAGCATTTATGTTGGCAAACCTTTTGTCTCAGTCGCAAGCCTAGCCACTGGGTCATGCTACCCTTAATTAATTATTGAATGGCTACTAACTGCAATAGTTGGTGGGAGGGAGGGAAAAATAAAATACAAATAAAATATAAAACCACTTCATAATACAACCAAACCAGTTTTGCATCTCTTGCATCGTTTGGCAAGCATGGAACAAGTAACACAGTAATACAGAAATGTATTTGGTCAAAGTAAGGAATCAATATTTTTCGATAAAATACATTCTATATTAATGCTCATTCACATTTATTACACATGTAAATTAAATTTTCTATGTATAAAATTCCAGTTTATTCTCAGTGCTGGTTGGTCATGCTTCAGTTCAGCAGCAGGGCTCAACACATTCCACTCCTAACAAAGTGAGAGGGAACGAGAGCGCTCAGCTCTGTGCAGGACCAAGCCTCACGCATCCCCTGGTCCTGCAGGTCCCATCTGAACAAAATCTTGCTGGCATCAGTGGGAGTTTTGCAGGCCTGTGCACTGCAGAAGGGACCCCAGCTGTCCAGCACTTGTAGTCTGGTGTGGAAGTCACCCAAATGGTATATGGCATTCCAAAAAAAAGTAAGTTAGTGAATACAGATAATAATAATATATCTACATAACTTACAGCGTTGTTTGCTTGTTCAACCCCTCACTAACAATTCAATCAATACACAGGGAAAGGTAGTAGAGTGCAGTACATATTACAATCTCCTGTACACAGTTGCAAGCACTGGATCCTACAGTCTTTCCTCATTTCCTGAATTGCCATGTATCCTGCTGCCAGCCAGAGCCCAGTTCTCCACTGAGCCTTGTGGAGTCAATCCTTCACAGCATTTAGGCTGGTCTGCACCTCCACCGTGGGCCCCTAACACTGTGCAAGGCCCATTTAGCAGCAGGTCTTCAGCTACTAGCCCAGTCCACCCCTGCACCCTCCCCTCTGCTGTGCTGGCACTCGTCTGTGCAGCCACACACTTAGCCACATGGTAGGATTGATCCAGCTGGAAAACTACCTGTCTGTAAAAAGGCAGAGGGTTATATGCCAGTCAGACAGACCCCTCAGCCCAGCTCACGATGCAGCCATGCCACAGCTTCTGCAGGTGTGTGTGTGTGGACGCCTGCACCTCCCCCTGAGTCAAAAGGGTGCAAGTGGCCAGCAAACCTGGATGGCAGGACTATTCCTCCTGCTTGGGCTACTGTAAACTGCTTGCTTGCATTATGCTAGAGCAGAGGAAAGTCAGCCCCTACTTGTATGAGCCACGACCCAAGGACTGGATGCTATGAAGAGAAAGGTTTTCCTGGAGGAAGGCTTTGTTTGAGGTTATAATATCTGTCCTAGCTGGAGAGGAAAGAAAAATTTAGGGACTTAAAGCAGGGATGGAAACCACTGGTCTTACACTTTATTTTAGTAAGCAAAAAGCCTATTGCTGCTGTACAGTGTTATACAATGAACTGCCACAGTTCTCACGTCACTAGTCCATAGAAAATGTGCTGCGACTACCATGTTTACGCTGCATGCTGAAAGAATGTACAAAGTTGCATTAAGCCCTGGTTTTCTTCCACTTTTTTTTCTTGTTATGTTCTTAAACTCTGACTTTTACAGTGTTGTAGACACTTCTGTGCAGACTCAGGTACCACACATCATCCCAGTTACAGAAGGTCTTTGCCTCCAACTGAAAAAATCATGTGCTATGCATCTCTGAAGCCACTATCATCAAACCACCAAGAAAACTTGCTCTCTTTAGTAACCTTGGAAAAAGAGTCTTTAAAAAATCTATTGAAAAGGAGACATTGTTAATAATAGGGTTTTCAAAATGATGAGAGCTGTTTCTAGGAGTTGTCCAAGCATTTTCTCTTCACTCACTCTTTGTTTTTATAAAGCTAATTCTGTATAAAAGGGCTTTTGAAGCGTGTGACCTTCGTCTAATGGTTTTTAAAAAATTGGAAAAAAGGAGTGAATTTAGAAACATTTTTCTTCAGCTGTATTACAACAGAATTACCTTTGCTTCTTAAATTTTCAGTACAAAAGGCAAGTAAATAAAGAGACCCTGCATCTTCACAGTCTGGCACTCATCCAAGTCACTTAAATCTATGCAAAACAGGTATAAAACATGAGGGTCTTCCTCTCCTTTATACCAAGACCCTCACCAAACCCTTCTGGGGAGCAAGTTCCCTGATAAATAAAACTCACTAGATTTTGTATCAGTCAAAGTAGTAGTATTTTAACTCCCCTTCAAAGAGGTGTAAATGACCACACTAGCTCAAAGGCCCAGGGAGAGGAAGAGGTCCAGCATAATTTTAAGAACCAGGTGCTGGTTTATATCCCTATGGCTTCAATGTTAGGTTGCACTCAAGCTGCACTTAAGGTGCACTCAAGAAGGACCCTGGAAACAACAGGCCAGTCAGTCTCACTTCGGTGCCCAATAAAATCTTGGAAAAGATTATTCTGGGAGGTATTGAAAAACACCTGGAGGACAACACACTCTTCAGCCACAGCCAGCTCGGCTTCATGAGGGGAAAGTCCTGCTTGTAGAACCTTATTTCCTTGTATGACAGGGTAACTCACCTACCTGATCTAGGAAAGCCAGCAGATGTCATCTTTTTGGACTTCAGCAAAGTTTTTGATACTCTCTCAGTATCCTTCTGGACAAAGTGTCCAGGACCAAGCTGGATAACTGTGTTAAGTGAGCAACTGGCTCACAGGTTGGGCAGAGGAGTTATACTGAATGGGGTAACACTGGGCTGGCATCCAGTCACTAGTGGAGTTCCACAGTGCTCCATTCTCAGCCCAGTTCTCTTCAGCATCTTCATTAACAACATGGATGCAGGACTCAAAGGAATACTAAGTAGGTTTGCCAAAACACTAAATTGGGAGGAGCAATTTAGTGACTCCCTCCAGGGCACAGAGGCCCTGCAGAGAGACCGCAACAAATTAGGGAGATGGGCAATCTCTCACCAACTCGATGAAGTTTAACAAGGGCAAATGCTGGATTCTGCACCTAGGACAGGGCAATCCTGGTTGTGTGTATAGACTAGGGAAGGAGAGGCTGGAGAGCAGTACTATGGAAAGGTACCTGGGGATCCTGGTCAATGGCAAGTTGAATATGAGTCAGCAGTGCCCTGGCAGCCAGGAGGGCCAACCATGTCCTAGGGGGCATTAGGCAGGTCCAGGGAGGGGATTGTCTCACTCTGCTCTGCACTGGTGTGGCCTCACCTTGAATATTTTGTGCAGTTTTGGGTACCACAATATAAGAAAGCCATTAGGCTATTAGGGAGCATCCAAAGGAGGGCCACGAGGATGGCGCAGGGTCTGGAGGCGAAGCCGTATGAGGGGCAGTTGAGGTCACTTGGTTTGTTCAGCCTGGAGGAGACTGAGGGGAAACCTCACTGCGGTCTTCAACATCCTCAGGAGGGGAAGCAGAGGGGTGGGTACTGATCTCTTCACTCTCGTGACCAGTGACAGGACTCAAGGAAATGGCAGGAAGCTGAGTTGGGGGAGCTTTAGATTAGATATCAGGAAAAGGTTTTTCACTCAGAGGGTAGTTGAGCACTAGAACAGGCTCCCAATGGAAGTGGTCACAGCACCAAGCCTGCCTGAGCTCAAGAAGCATTTGGACAACACTCTCAGGCACACGGTGTGATTGTTGGGGTCTTCTGTGCAGGGCCAGGAGTTGGACTTGATGATCCTTATGGGTCTCTTCAAACTCAGTATATTCTATGATTCTAATTCACGATGCCACGAGGTTTGAGTAATAGTTTGGCAGTGTATCAAAACCAGCAAAGCTTAAAGTTGGTTGTCATGCAGAAGTGAGATAGGCAATGGCTATTTTTTACTTCATTTGTAAGAAAGCAGCACTTGCCTTTGGATCACATGGTGTTTTGAGTACCAGGGCTGGCAATAATGTTTGCTGCTGATACACATTACTCCCAGTTATTAATTCAGCACTTGTAAACTCAGGTGTCAGTAAAACAACATTAATATGTCTGACACCCCCTGGATTTCCCACTTCCCATTATTTTTGTTAAGCCTTCACATGCACTTCTGCAGCACCAACCACTATTAAACTACTGTTTTTAAGGAGAAGTTTCTCCAAGTTTGGTACTTTTTCAAAAACTATAGCTGTTGAACTAAACAGAAGAGCGCAGGTTGTGTGGTGTTTGCTCTCTGCGCTGGTTTCCTTGGAAAGGTCACCGGTGAGGACTCGGCACTCTCACCACACGTTTCCTACATTCTCGGTACTCTACATTCACGTCAGCGAATGCTACTCTCGAGCACAAATCGAAGAGACAAGTCAGCAACAAAACTACTTCTAGACTGATAGCGGCAGAATGCTACCAAGACAACTCCATAGAAAACCCACTGAAGCAGGAGCAAAATTCAGGTCACTTCTTAGCAAAGCTCATCACAAATTATTATTATTTTTTTTTTTTTTAAAACCATTTTTTGTGAAACTTTTATCTTGGCAGCCAGATATCCCCTTGTGATGTGCTAATTCGAACAGGCTAACGTGGGACCACCTGACCCCACCTGGTACCAAAGGCTTCCGAATTATTTTAGCTTCTCAGAAAATCACTGCTGACTGACACCCATCTGTTGGTGATCAGCTTCTGGTTCCTCTTCTTCCACATCTGCGTTATATTCTTCAAATGCATCATCATCAACATCTGGAAGCCCAAGTAACTACAAAGAAGAGAAAATACTGTGTAACAGTGAATTACCCACTCATGCAGCTTTACTGCAAATCTTCACACAAATCCTACATGGCACTTCTTGAAAACCTTAAACCCTGGAATAACAGTATTGCATAATGATCTTGGCTCTCTTTCTCTCCCTCCTGGGATAAAGAAAGAGTTGAAAATGCATCCTCACACCAAATTAAGTGCTCAGAGACCGGAAGATAAATAAAACCAAAACAAAGCACTTGCAAAAAGCTTCACATTCTTCCCTGAGGTTGCATTATGAATTGTTGAGTGTTTAAGACTTGGCAGTGGTTTAACTTCAGAAAGAATCATGATAATACTGTAGCAGTAGTTATCTTGGTTTAAGACTGTTTTTTAGCAACACTATAAAAGCCAAAGAAAAAAGCATCCTCATGCAGAACTGGCTAGTATGGAGTAGGAAAGGACTCCCTAAAAACCTCAAGAATCCAGCCTGTTAAATGCTTCTCTTGAACCCTTCACTCTGATACACCAGACAAAGCCTTGTACACTGGGTGAAGCCCTTGTAGTGAGAAATACTGTGTATTCCACTCAAAACTGTCTGAGCCCCTTTAAACTTCTGCAAATTAGATCTGGGCTTGTGAGGAACTGCAAGCCCGTCTTCTTTGGACAATGTTTGGATGCCTCCACCTGATGGCTCCGATCACTGCAACATGTCTTGTTCACTACAGGAAAAGGAGCAAACAGCCATGTTTGAACTTTTCTCCTCTCCTCCAAAAGGTTGCCAAGCCAACAGAAGTCAGGAAGAGAGATAAACCAAATAATACTCAAAATAACACATCTGTTGTGGAAATCTCATATTAGAATCCTACACTAATGGCTATTAATAGCCACAAAGCAAAATCATATGCCAGGCATTACTGGGAATACCATGTATTTAGCTTGCAAGGGCTGGAAGATCAGCGCAGATGCATGAAAGACTCTGTTTGGAGAATGATGCAGCTGTTAGCTCTTGAAAGAGGCAAAGCCCATAAAAACTGGGAGGAGGGTGACACTCGCTAGGTGAGAGCACAAAAATGAGACAAGGCAGATTTTCAGGGACCTAAACTAATTTAGTCTGGGATCGACATTCAAGATTATTCAGTGGACACAAATACAACACACAGAATTAGCTTCTGAATGCAATGAAGCTTGTATTCCTCACTGTCATTGGGAGACAATCAGTTTTTTAGTTGCAGGGCTTCTTCAGCAGGGAAATGGAAGGAGAATTTTCTGACTAAATCCCCTCCTTTGTATTTTAAAAATACTTACAGCGAGACCCCAAACGGAAAATGTTCTTGTCTTCTGGCAGAACAAAGTAAACTCCTATGTGTACATATCTGTCAAATCAAATGCTTAACTGAACGCGAAACTGCTTCGTTCATTTTCAGGATGCGGGGGTTTTGGTTTGTGTTGAAGCTAAAATTAAAATACTCAGTTTTCAAAAGGCAAAAGCAAGGGCTCTCTAGACTTTCTTATACACCAGTATTATTTTTTGCTAAACTGATCTAGTGGATTCAAATTAAATGTGAGTGTTGTACTCCTCTGTTTACATCACCTGGCAGAAAGCGTTTTGACCGTATTTTTTTTTTCCCAGTTCTGGTTATAATTCCTCCTTGATTTGCAAGGAAATGAGGCCCATGAGTTTTCATTTTATGGGATCCTGCAAGACTTCCTCATGCAAACATGAGCATGGAAAACACAACATACACCACAAGAACCACAAAGACTTATACAGTCCCAAAGCATCCTGCTTTTCACACATCCCCTCTCTCTTCGCCCTTGGGAAACCCAGCTCTTCTTCCCCTGGGGCAGCACAAATAAGAGTGATGCTGCAGATGTTGGTGGTTTTATGGAGGAAGGATGGGGATGGGATGAAGTGGGGTGGAGTGGAATGGGATAGGGTGGGGTGGGGTGGGATGGGATGGGATGGGATGGGATAGGATAGGATGGGACGGGATAGGATGGGAGGCTCCTCCAAGGAAGATGCAGTTTTATTCTCTCACGGACACTTTATGACTTTCCAAGGCACCAAGGACCTTGACCATGCAGATCTCACTTTTACAGTCTGAATCCCATCGCCTCCCACAGGACTATGGTCCCTCACTGCTGTTAACCCCTTACTGCTCTCTGGACTGCAGTGGCAAATCAGTCCACACCTTGACACCAAGGAGGGATGATCAGGGTCCAAAGTGCAGGGAGCTCTACAAACACTGGGTCAAAATGGAAGGGGGGCGTACAAAAGATAAGGACAAAATAAGATGATGAAGATGGCCTGAGTTGACCCTAGACTAACTCCGACCTTGTCTTCTTTCAAACACACTAGTTTCTGCTTCTAATCCATATCTGCTTCACATATTACATTATCAGCTATGTGGCAGACTTGAAAGGATTTAACTGGAGAGCAAAAATAAGGAGAAAAGAGGTAAAAGAGGAAAGGGGTGTAGAAACAGAGAGCTGATCCATCAGTCAAAGAGCCAAGGGGAACAAAACTGCCAGGTGGAGGGAGACCCGTGGAGAGGAGGAAGACAGGAGCATGGTGAGAAGGGAGGGAGGAAAGCAGGGAGAGAAGATAACAACCAGTGGCAGCACTGCCTGAACTACCTCTATTTATTCCTGCTGTCCAAACTACCCATCTGGAGGTAAAGGAGAGGTCACCAGGATATGTATGAATTCAGTGAATATGGGATAAATGGCTTTTACACTGTAGACTCCCTAGTTCAGATGTAGGCTTTTTCAGGCTGAAGAGGAGCGCGGTGTGCGACACCCGGAATTTGCCGCTGAATTGTACAACTCATGCCCTGGTTCTCTGCAAACGTTGCCAGTTCGTGTGATGTCCCTCAGGCATTTCTTAAATTTGTCTTTCTTAACTCTTCCCAAGTGCCCTGATTTTATACAAATAATCTAGTAGTTATTGAGTCACAGAGGCAGAGTGACATTGCCTCCTACCAAAAGCTGATGCACAGGCAGACTGATAAATTAACCAAATACAAGACTGAGCTTTAGTGGTCCATGTGATGCTACACTAAAGACAACACAGTTCTGCTGAATCCTTGTGGAAAGGGCTTAGTCTCCAGGCAGATATGCTTACAAGCACTAGCATGGGCACCTCTGGCACCTGAGCGTGGCACCTCTGACACCAGAGAGACAAGGGCATTGGAGGAGTGGGATGCTCTGAGGCAAGTAACAGTATTTGAGCCCAGTGCTGTTGATTGATACCATGTACCTGCATGGTGTCTGGCACTTTTGGATGTTCCCTGAATAAGTGGATAATAAGGCAAATCAGAGTTTTGTGGAAACTGATCCAGGAAGGCATTAATGGGCAAAGACAACATCCCCCCCCAACTTCAGTAAAGAAAAAGCCTGACCTTGCCTACAGCAGGATTTAGAGGTGTGGTTTGGCTGCTGCAGGTTAACCAACACGTTTTAAAAGCCTTGTCTAATGAAATATCTTGCTCTGGCACTGTAACATTAGGGAGAGATGCCTGAGAGCTGAGGGTTGGTGAGCAGCCCCAGAGCACCCTCATTGCCTTCTGTGCCCAGGGAAGAGTAGTGAGTAGAGGGAAATCTGTCTCTCATTGAGACAGATGCCAACTGCTGGGCATCCCTGTTCTTACTGTCTGAAACACAGGGCCCTGTGCAGCAGCCAGTCCCTTCCTACCCCACAGCCTCAGGGTAAGCTTGTGAAGTCACAGCTGGTCTGTCACTGTGAATGTGCAGAGCAGAGCTGAGCTCAGTTACTGGACAAATATTGGTCTTGGACCCCTCAGTTATGGGAGGGCAGATGCTCATGCTGTGCATAAGGGCATGGAAAGATGCAGATGCACTGTCATTTTCTTCTAAGTATTTCCCGTCAAAGGACTCCAACAAAGAATTTCAGAACTGTCTAATAATCTTGGATGTCTGTTGGGAATACTGAAATAGAGAAGACTCTCAAAAGGTGCTTAGCAAGCACATGCCAAAAACCTAGTCCCCCTCCTCCCAGACTGATAGCCAGGACCACCAGATACTTCAGAAGAGCCCAGTCTGACTTTCAGCAGTTTTTACCTAAACTGACATTTTTCAAACTGAAGTTTGCCAGACTGGTCTCTGACAGCAGATTTGCTTGGGACAGTGGAGAAGAAATGCCCTGCAAATGCACTGTTGCCTTAAAGCTGACAGCAAGGTGGTTTCATTAGTGAAAGGGGTCCAGCAGAAAAAGGATGTGGGACAGCATGAAGCGATGCCAAGGAAATAATTTCCCAGTACTGAAGAAAAGTGATTTTGTTCTGGAAAAGGCCTGAGGGCACAAAATAACTGTTTCCATACATCTATGGTAACACCACACAGTTTTAAAAATCTTTCCTACCATGTATGTGCTATTTTTAATAATTACAATAAGGGAAAAATGTCAATACATTCCTTATTAGACTTATCTACATAAAACCATACCTCAAATCATAAACCCAGTTTTGTTATACAGATGCAAATCTCTCAGTACTAGGCCAAAGTAGAATCTGAGAAACTTATTCTTTGTGGTACATCCAAGAGAAAATGAAGAGGTACTTGATTACAGTCTGCAAGAGGTTTCTGGCAGTTGAGGACACCATTTTTGAGCAAACAAAAGCAAAATGAAATTCAACAGCTAGGAACCAAAACTAGAAGAACGTAGATTGCAAACAAAAGAGACTTTCAGAGCACCATAACTAATAATGAGAAGAGAAAGTGCCCAGCAGGGTTGTATCCTTTAATTCACCCGAAGACTTTACATCAAGAGTGGGTGTCTTTGGAAAAGACACATTCCAGTTCAACCATGATTTATGCGCTTGGTTGTCAGAATCATGGGGTGAAATGTGATGTATTAATGAAGGGCCCAGGCTACATGAGCATAATAGTTCCTCCTGCTTTGAACCTTTTTATTTTGAAGAGTAACTCAACTTGGTTTGACTGAATTTCTCAGTAACTTAACCTACGCAGAAATAAATGTGGTTTAAATGAAATAAGTAATCTGTACCAATTGAATTAAGTCTTTCTGAAGTCCTCTTTAGTTAAACCAGTGGAAGTTTCTCATCAGAGACAGCTTCTCTGAGCAGGAGAAAACAACTATGAAGATCCAAGAGCCAAATACTGTTCTGGGAAACATATTTATATTTTTTTGTATGTTTTCACAATTACAAGCAGCTGTAGTGACAGATTAGATTTCCAGTCCTTTCTAAGAAAAGTATGCATCTGTTCTATTTATTTCCAGCCTCTCAAAGGATTCTTTAAAATTATGCTCTTTTATGTCACCCAGCTGTGGCGGTCTGCGGCAAATCATTGCAAGGGTGTAACACAGGGAGGGCCAGTGCTTTCATATCGGTGCTCCAGGCCCTCCCTTTTGCACTAAATACTTGGGATACATTTTCGGTCTTCTCAGTTAGTCATCCAGAAAAAGACAGGAGGGGAAAAGGTCTACATTTTCAGTTGAGTATAAAGATGTCCATCAGTCAACTTTCTCAAGGACATCATGGGAGAATGGCTCTGGCAATGAACCTCTGCTCTGCACCAAGTCATCAGCCAGCCCCAAGCATTCAAAAGGAGAGGCTGGGTAAAGGGAGGATTTGGCAAAAATGAAGGACAACAGCCAGCCTAAGACACCTCACCCTAATGAAATCCAGGCTTTGACCCAAATCTTAGTGTTAAACAAGGACAGAGAAAGCTGAGCAGCAGCAAAACAGAAACACACATGCCCCCTCTCCACAAAACCCAGCTTCTGTTCCAACTTCTTCTCAAGCAGTGACCAAACTGGCGTTTGCAAATACCAAGTGGCAACCATCCTAAGAGCAAAATCTGGATCACTCGGGAGGAAAAAAAAAAGCCAACCATAAAATAAAACAAATCACTCTGAGGAGAAACCGTACTTCCAGCTTCCCAGAGGTCTACTCTTGCTACTCATATCCTTGCAAAACTCCCCAATTCGAGTGCCAGGAAACAACTCTGCCACAAAGTCCCGCAGCGCTGACTCGTGTCCCGTTCCTCGGAGTCAGCGCTGCATCAGCAGGATGCAAGTCCCTGCCCGCTGCCACTGGCTGACACACCAGTTGGCCTCCCACCCCGGATGGGAGTCTCATCCTCTCAAACACAGAGATGGAAACAAAAAGGCAGCTAACTTCCAAGAAACAATTTCCAACAGCCTAACGGTAGTTTATGTATAACACTCATGCGCCCAGGCAGCTGACTGGAGGTATAAGTTCCTGGAGAAGAAAAAAACACCTTGCTCTATCCAGTGCTGCTCTATTAAGTCACAGGCAACAGTCAACGTTTAGAAGTAAAAAAAAAAGCACTTACAGGTCTGAAGGATTTGAAGACTTTTTCCAATATTTCATGGAGTGTCTTTTTCCCACAGGAGGAGATGTAATCCTGTGCGAGCTGCAGAAAAGGTAAGCAGTCTTCACTTTCGCTCCACACGTGCTGAAAGCCAACAGCAACACAAGAAAGTAAAGGCATTAACAGGAATTCACGCCAACCTTTCCATGTGATTTTATAAGGTCACATGTTGTAAACATCTGCCAAAGTACACCGAGCCTCCTGCAGTTCAAGACCCGCCCTGGGGACAGGCGCTGCAGGCTGTTTCAGAAGCCACACTTCTGAGAAGGAACCTGCATTTTATTAACACGATGCATCAGAAAGCAGGGAAACAGATCCAGAAGTGAAAATGCCTCGTGACTGCACCAGCAATGAAGGGTATGCACACTTTGTGCATGCACATTTTACCCATAAAGGTGTTTTCATTTGACATCAGCCCTGCTCAGACCTGGAAGTCACATTGGGTTTTCTCCTCTTCTGCATCACCCACTGCAATGAAGCCCTCAGGGAGACAAAGCATCTCTTTCTGTTCCTGGCGTTAGTGCAAATATGATGTGACCCTGGAGGTGGAACTTGATGTGTAATTCTCTTGACGATGCAGAAGAAAAGATGTAAAATACACCCGCAGTCTAGACACAGAGCCAAGGAGAGATGTTTGGGCACTCACAACATCCTGACAATTCAAGCCTCCCTCCCTGTTTTGAGGTTTACTCCCCTTACAACCTGATCATCTCTTCACAGGTAGGCACACTTAAACCCATTTCAGATCTTCCTCTCATCTTGCTCCCGCTTCAGAGATGCTGCTCCCCCAGCCCGACTCTGCGAAACCTCTCCCAAAACTGGTGTTTATTCTGCTGCTAGGAGGATTTTCGTTTGAAACAGAGCTGGCAAGTGATGGTGGGAGTGCTCAGACAAGAAGGGCAGCACACAGCACAAGCTAATGTATAACCTTAAAGACTTTCTTTTGGAAGATTTTTTGTATGGAACTGTCTTAGGCAGTCAGCTACACAGAGAAGCACGATACTGCCAAATTGTTTTGAGACTGGTACCTCTCTTTTTGCACAGCAGCTCTTTTCCCCAAAGTGCCGTGCAGCTTTTTACTCTGCTATAAACAGCAGGTTACAGTACTTAAACAAGGAAAAAGGAGGGTCTCTCTGAAGCTTAACTAACATTCAGGGAAAGACTCAAAATGACAGATGTTTCAATCCCTAACATAAGGCTTGCATGTCACCTTCCCCTTCAGTGGTGAGTACCCACCAGGGATGCAGTTTTACACTTAAAGAAAGAAAACAGTACTTAACATCATCTAAGCTGCACCTTTAAGATAAAAACTAGCTGCTTTGCTATGAACCTCACTTGACCTACATTTTCTTTGCTGCTTGTTGCATTTTACAAGCATAAACATAGTGAAATGTTTTGTTATGAAAACAACTCTGCATTACTGAGTAGGTTCTGCTCTTCCATATAACCAGAGTCATCTCTTAACCATTCTGGCAATAAAAATAAGTTCTTTGCAGTCTTGCCAACTCTCAAATGCACATACCACAAGTCTCATGATACTTCATGCCATCTTAGAGTCATGGGCCTTGCAAACCTATAAATATACAACTAAATCTCAGCTTCTGTTTACAAAAAAAAAGGCAGAAGAAAAGCCTGCACTTTGTGATTTCTACGGTCTAAAAAGGCAGAAGGTACATGAAGTGAACTCAAATAAGCCCTCTATAAAATAACCAATGAACACTTTCAAATTAGAACATTTTAAGAACAGCCTCAAGATTTTGGAGCTCTGGCTCCTTACTTCAGGTTAGCAATAATTCTGCAGTTATTCCTAATCTTTCCATCGAAGTTCAGAGCTGGATATTGCAGCTTGGCAATTCCTGGCTCGTACTAAATCTGTTGTAATTGTTTATATGTATAAAACGATTATGACTGCTGAGATCCTCATTCTTGTTTAAATTGTGGCTTCTTTCGACTACCAGAGCTATACACAGGAGCTTCTACATAAATAAAAATCAAGTCCCGCCCTTTAATGAATAATAGGTACTTCGTTCCCCAGGGAAAGGTAACTCCATGTTGTCCTACCATGTTTTTACAATCTCTTTTCAAGCTGTACCATGTTTTAGACTCCAGTGTGAATTCGTCAGCAGTATTGCAGAATAAGATGATCTAGCATAAGGGACAAACCTAAGGGAGTATCTCGATCACTGAGTTTTTGAGGAGACTTTTTTGCATAGCATCGTGAGGCAATAAGCAAGTAAGGCTTCCAACAATCTCTCCATGTGCAGAAGATTTCAAATGTTGACTGTAGCAACAAATGCACTATGAAAGGTCTCACATGCCATTAGTGCACGCATCTCCTTCGGAAATGGCTTGATTTTATCTTTGCCCCCTAAAAACCTCAACCATAATAAATACCAGGGCTATAATGCCTATAGGTTATAATGCCTACAGCTCTCTGTGGAGGTTCAGTGTTGCACCAAGGCAGTGCAGGAACTGTCTCAGCACTGACTCATGCGACTCCAGAGGAACCTTCAAAAGGAATTTTGGTACCTCAAAATAAAAACAAATGTAATTTGAGGATTCAGCTCCTGCTTAAAAAGTTAAAGCAGTAATTAAGGCTACACATAAGGAGATGCTTTTCCTGGAAAACCTAATGCCTAAGGATCTCTTTGCAGTGGGAGAAGCAGTCTGCTGTCAAGCTGGTGGACCACAGTGCCCAGCTGTGGCTGTTTAATTAAAAAAATATTAACCTCATCATCTGAGTATGTGTTTTCCAAGCTTGCCCAGTTTTGCTCACAGTTGCTTTGTGTCACTACAAAAGCACACAGACACTAATTTCCACCTCAGCTGACCTAGGATCATGGTTGAATTATTTAGCTCAGCATCTACACACTGCAGATAGCTGAGACAATTCATAAGGCTGCATCTGGAAGGGTTTGCTTTCCCTCACACTTTTAGATCACTCAGTGTTGCTGGACAACAAAGTCACTTGCTAGACCACCTTTTTCTAACCAGTCGACTCGTTGAGCATGGCAGCAAAACTTTTTCTGTGTGAGGATAATTCCATTTGCAGAAAATATTCAGACTCACTGGTTCTGTTCTAAAATATTTTACAGGAAATCTTGAATCAAAATGGCCTCATATTTTTATTTATTTTATCAGTTACTTTGAATACCAGTATATAAATAACATGGTGACAAAACAAATGACAGACGACAAGGAATAGCATCACAACCCTCACCCTCCTTGATTATGGTTACACAAGGCCAATTAATTTCTTGAGAACACCACAAGCCTCGGGAGCTAAATTATACATAGTTCAGCTATCTAAAATGCTGATTCAGAGAGTTTTAGTGTCCAAGTGGTACTGAAAATGTCAATAAGTGTCTGCGTGGGTTTCCTGCATCTCTACCATGTTAAAGACCTAGCTCAAATATAGCTTTTCAGGAAATTAAAAATATTTGATTGTTGTGATCTGGCATCTCTGATTTTATACAAAATTCAGAATTATTCTCCCCCAGATTGGATCTTGACAACCTTTCCAAGTTTTTCTCCTCCTCCCTTATAAGTACATCAGGCTCATCATTTCCTCCTTACAAGTGGGTTATCACGGACTTCTCTGGCACCTCCTACATAGCTTTTTAAGTTGCATTATTATGAAATAGAGACATAAAAAAAGAGTACAAGAATACCAGGCACCAGATACTTATTAAATGTAAGGCTCCTTTATAGGAGTCACAGGGTGCAAAAAGGCTGTAAAGTGTGTCACTGTGAATTCTGTTTATATTTACTCACTTTCACACTCCATTGTGCCAAAGGAGCCATGCAACAAGGCTTAAAGTGCAAATTACAATCAGACTCTTGGCTTTTATTAACTCTTCTTAAAATAAACTTTAGCCTGTAATTGCATGTAGAAAGGAAAGTTATCTTCTGGAAAATAAGGAAAAAAAAAAGACTGCAAAAAAACCCAAGATAGTCAAGCTGGGACTAGAAATTAAGCCCTACTAGGAGCAGAAAACAGGATTCTGGAGAATCTGCTCATTAGTGGGTCATAATCACATTAAAGAGACACTATCAACAGGAAAAAAATTAAGAATGACACCTATTTGCCTGTTTTAAAAGTATTATCATTACAAAAAGTGCCTCAAGTACTAATGCTGAAAGAGACAGAAGAAAACACTGCTTCTATTTTTCCACTGTTTATGTTCCATATAAGAGTTGGTCCTTCCGTTCAGGTTTACTACTGGTGGCTCTGGGCAGGGAGTCTTTCCCACAGGTACCCTGGAATGAAAATATTTGTCAAAAGAGGGGGAAATGTGACTGAAAACTCAAAAAAAAAAAAAGGTCAGTGTTGGAAGCATGGGAATTGAGTCTGAAACTGCTTAAGATTTTTTTTTAAAGTTGACTAGATTTTGATTTGAAAGAGTTCACTCAATTACTGAGCAGTGCATAAAGAAACAAAACATGTCTAAGAAAAATAATGGGCTTTCTTTGCAATTTCCAATAGCATTAGTGTCCAATCATAGTTTCAGCCTAGTGCTGCACTGGATTTATCCCTGCTTAAGAGTCCATCAGGCATGGCCCTTTCTGGGCACAGGTATCTCTAGAGAGGAATGAGCACTGGGGTCTGACAGGCTCATAGGTGCTGGGAAGATGGATGTGCAGGGCTAGTCCCACAGAGGACAGAGAGACTCCACACCCTGAGATGCTCCACTGCTACAGCTGGAGATCTCACGTATCATCCCTGGACAGATGCATAACTAAACTCCAGATAACTTCTTTCATAATTCAGCATGACCATCTGCCCAACACAATAAATAAATATCCTGCTTGCTGGGATCTGTGGTCCAGGAGAAGTCACTTCACTATTCTTTGTTTCCATGGACCCATCTGTCAAATGAGCTAACTCTGCACTTACCTGTTCAAAAGGGAATTAGCGAATATTTGTCAAGCAGGTGGAGGGAGAAGACTTGCTCCGGGAAGGGAAAGACCTACAGCATTCCTACAATAATGATCTGTGCTAGGAGCTATTTTGTTAAAAAAAAAATAGAGCAAATTAAAACCCTTTCATTGAAGTTAACTCGCACTTGGCAGGTTACAAACCTCGTGTCGAGGTGCCGCTTTTCGGTGACTCTTCCTGCACTTCTGCTCACCACCGGGAGGGTCTGGACGAGGGGAAAAGCACCCCCCGACACCCTTCCCAAAGCCCAGTGCTGTGGTGCCGGTGCCTTTTCTGCACGAACTTGCGGCTGAAATCGGCGACGGGCGGGCGAGGAAGGGGCGCGGCGGCCGCGGCGCATGCCCGGATTCCCCGGCCCCGGCGGGCCCAGGGGAGCGGCGGGGGGGGCGCGGCCCTCCTGTCATCCTGACTCCATTTTATCCCTGCCCATTCTCCATTTGCCGTGACAGTCCTGCCAGTCCGCCTCCACTGCGCCTGCCCCAGCCCGGCTCCCGGGAGGATGAGCCGCGGGGGAGCAGCACTGCAACCCGCAGTCGCTCACCCTCTCCCCGCCCGCCCGGGGCCCGCGCCTCCGGCGGGCGATGTTATGGGATCGAGGGTTGCCCTGACGCGGCGCCCCACGCCATCAGACTCATTTTGCAGACTGTGGGAGATCCCCCCGGCCCGCGCCCCGCGTCTCCATCACCGTCATCCCTCCTCCTGGCACCCCGTCCTCCGCCCTCTCGCCCTCCCCTCGGCCCCCCCAAGCACGGCGGACCGCACGGCGGAGTGTTCCCAAGACGCAATGGTTCCACCCGCTCCCGCCACCAGCGGGGCACCCGGGCACGCCGCACCCCGATCCCTCCCGGGGCACTCACGAAATTGTCCCCGGCAGGCCGGCCTGGCCACAGCCGTAGAAGGAGACGCGGTCGCGCTAGGAATGCCATGCGCGCTCGTCCTCGGCGCGATGAGCTTGGAGGCCGGCGTCGCACCACCGCTCCGCCGCCTCCGCCAGCCCTCGAAACATCGCCGTACCCCGCCCGCCGCCGCCCGCCGTCCCCGCGCCCGCGTCCCCGCACCGCCCGCACCGCACCGCCCCCGCCCCCCGCACCGACCCCGCCCGCACGCCCGCCCCCGACGCCCCGCGCCCGCGCCCCCTCCAGGCACCGGCCCGCTGAATTCGCTGCAGACAATTGACTCGACGCCTTCTGGCAACTTGGGGGCAGGGGGAAGGAAGAAAAAATCAACAAAAAAAAGCCTTCAAGCCCACTCAGGAAGGCGCTGTCGGCGAGATGATGCCTCGTCTTCCCTCTTCCCTTCCATCTTCCCAGAACTGGGCCGGCATCTCGCCAGAACCCACTGTGCTAAACTCACTGGTGGGTACCCCCTTGCACTGGACTCGTGGGAGCCACCCACATGTGAGCTGTTGGGCTGTCCAAATGTGGACAGATTCCACCCCATGACACTGGAAAGCTTTATGGAGGTTGCTCCCAGGCCCCCATCCTGTCACTGGGGACTGGTGGGTTTGCAGTGAGGTTCACGTTACTCTTCCAGGCTTATCCCAAATGATTATGTATATATCCAGCAAGGCATGGGAGGAAAGTGCTGGTCTGCATTTGTAAAGGGCCTTAGATTTGCATCAGTGTCCACTGTGCCACAAAGGAAAACAAATCCCCACAGGCCTGGATGGATTTTCAGCTGGAAGCCTGGGAATTCATAGAGGGGAATAGGAAGCATAGAGCCCATACGTGGCAGTGGGCAGAAAAGTTTGCAAGGACAAAGACAACACTGGCCTCTAACACAGCCAGTTGCTTGTCTCCTGAGTGGTGTTTAACTGCATTTCCACAGCAGGTACCAAATGCCCAGCTAATATGGTCTGTGTCACACATCATACACTCCCATCGTACGTATCAGTTGGTACATAAATCATTCGACCACTCCAAAGTAATCAGTGAGGTCACTCGGTGATCTTAGAGGTCTTTTCCAACCTGTATAACCCTGAGATCAGCTCAGTTGGTTAGAGTATGGTGGTAATAATGTTTCTGTGATTCCAAGTTGCAGAGGTAATAAGGCCAAGCACAGCAGTGCTGGCAAGGCTGTGGCAAGGATGCAGCCCCACTACCTCTGGCTGGCCCAGGGCATGCTCTGAGCACCCATGCTGCTGTGCTCAGCCCTGTGGTCATTGTCTCCTGCCTCTGGCTTGTCCCAGGTGTGTCCATGGATACAGCAGAACTTGGTACTAATGACACCACAGTGAAAAACCTCCTCGGGCATTGCAGCCTGAGGTATAAGGAAATGCCAACAACATGAGTGCTTGTGCAACTGTAACTCAGACCCTTTCTGCATGTGGGTTGTGAATGACTGCTGGTTTTCCCACAAAAGGATATTTTCATCTATTCTTCACGGACAACCTGGATAATGCCCTCATTCCTGGGTTGCTATTAGAGTGGCAAGTGCTGAGCACCCTTCATTACACTTGGAGCTGTGCTCTGAATGTGCAAAGCATTGTAAAAATTGCTAATGTTCCAAAGCTCCTGGTCTAAGTGCCTCAAATCCCAGAATCCAGGTGTGCTTTTGTAGGTAATTACCCTGGTCCTGGTGCATGTCTCTTCACCAGGGGAAAATGAGGCAGCATCAGTCTCCTACCTACCGCACAGGCCTGGGGAGGTGAGTGTAGTAATACCTGCAAAGCCTTGCTGTGTAGGGCTCTTAAAGACTTATGGCTTTGCAGGAAGCCTGGGGCTGGAGCGGTGTGTCCTGAACAGCTGGAAAGGAAATCCTAAACCTCTTGCCATTTCCTGAAGGAGGCAGGGGTCCTGCAGAAACCCAGACGTGATTGCAGGTTGTTGGGCCTCCAGGGGTTGGCAAGGCTGTGAGTCCTGTGCAGGACTTTTCAACTTCAACACTCTTTCATTGTTGGGTATTTGGTGTTTTCTTTTCCAAGTGTATTTAAGTAATTAGCATGAAAATTGGACATGAAAAAATACAGCCTTTTCTCCTAAAATGTGACACTGACTGCTTTCCAGCAGCCAGTGGGCACGATGCTACCACCAGGACAGACATGTCCCACGCCACTGTGCTCAGCCACCAAGGTCAACCTCAATCCCACTGTCTCTTTGTGCTTCCCCAAGGTGGGCAGCCAGGCAGCCATATCCTCCTGCCTGACAGCGCCCTGGCGCATAGCAGCGAGGGGAGGTCAGGGCTGCATTGCAAACAGACACAATTTCAAATAAACGAGATCTCAGTGTTAACACCTGTGATTTATATGCATTTTCAAAGCCCCACGTGAACGTGTTTTTAGTCCTTAAAATGTCTCTTTGAAGTATGTGCTGTTCACTATCTCCCTTCCGTGGAGTAGGGAAGCTGACAGGCTTCGAATGAGATTTAAAATATCTTATTGCAGCATGTGCTGCAAAATCCTTTGTCACGTCTGACAGCGCAGCCATTCAAATCAGAAAGATGTGATTATTTGTTTATTTACATGCGATGAGTCTCTTTGCCCCAACACCTGTACGCCAAGAGCAAATTATAAAAACAACCTGGTAAAGGCTGATGATTTTGGCAATGCTAGAAAACAGCCCACAGAAGTGCTGCTTGCAGAGCAAGCCAGGCTCAGTGGCCCTGGCCATCATGCTGATGTCAGAGGTTGAGGGATGGCAACATGGACGTGAGGCAGATGCAATGTTCATGACACCCTTATGCCTCTCTGCAAGTCAAAATCAGAAGCACCTGCTGCTCGTTTGAGGAGATGAGTAGATGGCCAACAATGCTGTACAATGCCTCAGCTTTTCTGAAATACTGTATACTGAAACCACACACATCTTTTTTCTTCCTACTTATTCCAAATACCCATAACCATTCATGCCCCAAAGCATGGCCATATAAGGGGAGCAACTGTCTTCTTGGGAGAGGAGAGGGGAGGTCAAGAAGCTGTCTGCCGTGGCAAGGATGGCTTGCAGATGGAAAACTGCACCAGAGGGAAGGTAGTTTCTCCAGTCCTGCAGGGATGCATTTCCATTTCCATCTTCTTCTAGGACACAGCAGCTCTGGTTCTTTCCATTGACCTGATCCAGGTCATAGCGAGGGCAGGGAAATGTTGCTAGATAATTTCAGAGGGATGCCACTAGCCAGTAACTATCATCTACTGGAAAACACATTTCAATTTGAAGAACATATGGAGAGTATTAGGAAGAGAGAGCATGTGCCATGCCACAGCCATACTAGTTGGAGCAAAAATATAAATATCCGCACTTTACAGCTGACTTCTGGTTTTATGCAGGTTCTCCACATTCACAGAAATTAAATAGCCAGGTGAAAAGGGAATGACAGCATGAGGATTGAGAGGATAAGCCAATTTTCTGCCATTTGCATGGATTGGAGGAGGTGTGGAGGGGAAGGTTTTTAAAGTACCTGGCTCCCAGGAGTTATCTTTACAAAAGATCTTGCCTCTGCAATGCCTAGTGATGAGCATGGTCTTGAAGGCTGAAAACTCGACAGCCCTGTGCTCAAGTGAGGAAAGTGCTAGGTGTTCACTATTCCCCTACTCCTCCAGGACACAGCGACACTAAAGGACATGGGGAAAAAGCATGCAGGGGAGGGGGGAGCGAGAAACTGCAGAGGGTGGTGGAGCAGAAGGGTTTTTGAAATGTGTCAGACAAAGGCAACTTGCCCATGGCTGTGGTGCCTCTCTGAAACACTGAACCACTGTTCTACTCTACAGTAGGTTAGAAATCTGAAAAATCCTACCCATGGACTGGCCACCTTCAAGATTGTTTTTTTTTCCCTTGTGAAGAGCCCTCATTGGTCTGCTTTTGGTGAACTGCCAAGCAATTCACACTAATTCGCCTGACCAGCTGTAAGAACCCGATTGCCCTCTTGCAGCCCTCATTATGCACCCTTCCTGCTGATCTAAATACAGAAAGGTCAGGAGGGTGAGCTCCAGTAAATTATTAGAGATACACCCTTAACTGCTGTTCTGTGTCAGCTTATTCTCTTGCATCTCTGTGCTGTCTCCACAGTTTGGTTTCCTACAGAAACCTTGCTCCAGAAGACAAAAGCATCAAGAAATCCTAGGAGGAATTAAATAGGTGAGGGAGATTGATCCCCTCATGGCCAATCCCTCATAAACCTTCTTTACACCATGGACCTTTAAAAAGAAAATATTACTTATTGTTATCAGTACTGGTTCATTCACAACACGCTTTTCACCTGTCCAGAGCCTTGACATTTGCACTTGCTTGAGAGAGGTGCTGAAACAGTTGTGCCTGCAAAAGCCTGGTCTATGCAGGGCTTCCAATGGTGCTTGCACCCTCACAGCTCCACATGCATTTCCACCGAGCCTGTAACAGCATTAAATGTGTCCTGCTGCAGCAAAGCAGCAGTGGGTTCTTCCAGGGACTCAAGCTGAGTGACTGTTGACCAACAGATCCATTTATAACTGCCAAGTATCTACCCTGAGGCTACTAAAAGGTAAAAAAATTCCTGGCTGCTATATTTCCAACCTGCCCATCGGCTGCTGCATCTTCCCTGAGCACACAGCCACGTTGTCCCCTGAGGCTGGAGTCCAGGAGTCAGCACACTGGTATCTTGCAAATTGTTCCCCACCTGACTTCCCTGCTCCTGAGGATACTCAGCTTCCCAGAGCTTCTAGACAGTCTGTGTTTTTCTTGTCTTTAATGAGGAACACAGCTGTGGCTGTTTTTGCTTTGGGTTGCCTTTCTTTTTTTTTTTCCTCCCATTTCTATGGTAAATGGAGTTGAGAAAGGAGCAAGAAAACTGTGAAGAATGATCCAAGCCAAGAAGATGTAGAGGGAAAGTGAATTAGAAATGCACAGTTTCTCAATTAAATTAAAATGTTAGTTAAAAATCTATATAGAATGAAGATCCTGCTGCTCCCACAAATCCTCCTTTTGAAGTCAGTGGTTCAATATCCTATTGCTTTGGCAGTAAGAAATTAAACACATAAATAGTGATGAAGATCTGGGCTGTGAAAATCCACTTGCTAATTAGAAGCTTTCCCTGGGGGCATTACCTTGTCCAAAATATGGACCTTAATTTTAAGAAGTCATCAAACAACCCCTGAATCAGTTGTCCTCATAGTCCCTGCTTTTTAGGAATAGGAAGATCATGTGCTAAATATGAAGGAGAATGATGACTGATGCCCGTCATCTTCCTGGTCCTGCCAGCAGACAGTTTTGAAGTCTATATTGCTCTTGACACCCAGACCATCAGTATCACACCACATTGCCGGGTCCTGTGTAGGAACAGCACAGTGTTTCCTCTGATTTGATAGTGCTGTGCATTTATTAAGGCAATAGCACATTACATTTGTGAGCAGTGTACTGAAATATGGTGGAAATATTAGATGACTCAGCAAACTGAGGGTGACATAAGAGGCTGGATTAACTGTGGATTCCTTTACCTGAAACTTTTCTTTCATCTTCCCTTTATTCTCACCCTCAAAGCCCAGCACAAAGCCTTCATCCTACCACATGCAGATAAAACCAACACCAGCTGATTTTGAAAGAAGATGATTTTCCTTGAAGCTTTCTGAAGCAAAGGCTGAGTACACGTTTAATATTCAGTGTCGTTTCGGAAACAGTATGTCTCATCTCAGACATAGACACAATGGTAGGAATGAAGAGTTGTGAACTTTGTTTAGGGCTGGCCAGCTGAGGGCCAGCAAGCAGCCAGTCAGCACGGCCAGAGATGACACTTAGTGAGTCCAGACTGGATACAGGAATGGAAGAAACTGGGAGGAGAGCACTACACAGCTTCTGCCCTTGCATCTTCTTTGGATACAGAAGTTGGTACATCACAGTTTCTGCTTTTTTCACCAGGAAGTATCTGCCAGCACTCTTATTTATCGTTGTATCTGTGTAGCCATGAGCAGATTGTGTGGCCAGGCAAGCCAGGTGTGGGGTATGTTATAAATTGACTTATTAAGGGCTGAAAGGTGGTTTTGCAAAGACCTGAATGTCGTAAGGCACCGTAATCTCATCAGGCAAACAAAGAGGATTTTTTGTCTATTTGTGATCCTTTATGATATTGAGAGGGCACAGAGCTGCAGACTGTCCCTGATTTTCAGATGAATTGCTCCACTAATATAAAAGATATTCTCATAATGGTCCCAAATTAGTTGATTGCTTGAAGTGCTAGAATCCTTAATGCTCTGCTATTTTAAACATATGGAAATTGATTCAACACTTATCATCTATTTAGAGATGTAAATTTATTGAAAAAGATGCCACTTCTTCCTAAGCTTCAGGCAAGCTCTGATACTTAGCTTTCTGGGAACAAGCAGGTTTTTACTAGGACTTGTGATTTTAACTGCAGTGATTTACTTTCCTTCTAAAAGAGGGGAGAAGCAGAGGAAGCAGAGGAAAATTGACTGTATTGTCTACAGGAAAAAAAAAAAAAGACACTGGTACCAGCACTGGTGTGAACTGACACAGATAGGGCAGTATCTGGCACGTACCCTGAGGGTCTTTTCCCAAGCAGGATACTGGCCTTGCCCTAAATTCAGTTGCCATTGCTCTGTAAGTCCACACTGATGTTGGAAGCATCCCATAACTCTGATACAGTCACTTGCTATTGGGGAAGAGCTATGAAAGATCAAGCACAGGCAGTGACAGCAATGACATTGGCCAGGTCAACACCCCATGGCAAAGAAAGCTCCCCTCCTTCCCAAGTTTAGCCTAAGCTTCTAAAAGCAAACAGAATTGATCACTGATCTGCAATTAAAAGCTATTCTCTGGAAATCAGACTAGTTCCCAGCTTCAGTCTTTTGGGATACCTTCCTGCATGGGCAAGCACTGTGCTGATGTCATGGGCATGAGGCTGCTATTAGTATTAGATGAGAAAGTCTTCAGCCTGGTCCTGGCTGTGCTGCTGACAGCCTTCTTTTTTATTTGGCATAGTCACTCAGCACCTTATAAGATGGAGATTTGGATGCATTAGTTAGTAATGCTGTTCATGCCTTAAAGCTTGTGAAATATGAGTTTCTGCTGAGGAAAATTGGTTTTTTTAAAAAAAACAAACGGTTGTCTTAGGTATTTGATCATGTGTTATTATTCAGTATGATTCATGTATTAATTCCACACTAAGAATGTCTCCATAAAGCCTAATATTATGCTTCTGGGATTAAGCAATATTTCTTAATGTGTTTCTTATCCCAGTATTTTTTCAGAGAAGCTGGAATGGAGCCAATTCATGCAAGGTGCCTACACATTAGTGGTCAGCTCGGGTCAGGAGAGCACTCATGAAGTGAATGCCCCAATCATCCCCACTTGCCCTGCTGTGGTTTGCATCATGAAGAGGGCACAAGAGGTGGATTCCTCTCAGATGACAGGTGGACAATGCGCACACTGCAATCTCAGCACTCTTCTGCATTATGGATCTGCTCCTGGACCCTACTACTTGCTAGCATAGACATGGCTGCAGCACATTAATGCACCTTAAAATCTCTGGATGGCATTTAGGAGGTGAGTTCACTGGCTGGATTAATTAACCATCAAGCCTGGTATCTTAACTGGCTAATGGTTAATCAGAAGCTTTATTTTCTTGTTTACACCATCTTGTTTATGATGTTGAGTCCAGCCTCAGTAGCACATTAGAAAAATCTGGCTCTATTTGTGAGGTAAAGCACCTTAGTGTCTTGCATAAGCCCGAAAAATTAATTTGGAGTAAGACAGGTTTACAACAGAGATGGTTTTGGAAATTACTTCTGGGGGAGTGGTTCAATCAGTATCTATTCCCAGTGGGAACTACTGATCTCCCTTAAGACCCATTAGCTCCACTTTGAAAAGAGCAAGAAACCATGAGAACTTGCTGCTGAGTGGTCCCTGTCCCTAAATTTCCCTTCTGCCCTTGCTCTCCACCATCCCAACCCAGGTGACTCTCTCTCTTTCCTAATTACACAATAACTACATACCTAAATATAATATTTCTTACGTCATGAATGAGGCAGTGACAACCACCAGCATCTTTCTGAGCATATGAAGCTGCTCCACCACACTGGTGACCTCTCGTGTTGGTTGTGCTGGGCTGCTCTGGGGCCACAGTGTGACCCAGCTGACAGGACCTTTTGGCTGGCATCACTGGATAGACACTCACCTTCATATCCCCTCCATCTCAGTCCCATCAATGGCCCTGATGTCATCTCCTCTCACTCAAAAACATCTCTTCCCCTTCAGCTTCCCAATGCACACAGGGCACAGCCTGTGGCTCTGGCATGACTGAAAATTCTGGTACATGTCCCACACGGTTAAAGAGTTTTTTGCCATCTTTGTTACATGTGATGAGCGTGCCGGTCTCATATCACAGGCTGTGTGTTCCAAACAGACTGTCACAATCCTGAGACTTACCTGAAGCATTGGAGTGAAACACACGCTGCTCACTGAAGTATTTGATAGTTGTTTTCCTGAGCAGGTGCTTGTTTATTTTTGTTAGTGATTATAACATCTGGCATTTGGAAAATGTTAAGGAGGTGTCAGAGCTACGGAGGAAAAAGGCAACTCCCAAGTTACGAAGGGGTGATGGCAGAATTTATGGGCTGACTGGTGTTGCAAAGAAGTGGACAATTATATCTTACTTGCAATACGGAGGGAACATTTTCCTTCTTTGTACCTGGCGCTGTACAAGTGTGCCTCAGTTTTCACACAAGATCCTACAACAAAGCTAGCTGGTCTGGGCAGAAACACAGGTCAAAATTTCAGAACCTTCAGGATGGTATTTAGTGCATTTTTACACTCTGCCCTTCAGAAAGCCCTGTTTTTACAAAAGTTTGTGACAATTAAAATCGCTGTCAGAGGTACCGGAACCTACAGATTCAGTGGGATTTCAAGTCAGATTCATATGATTCTTTCCAAGATATCCCATCAGTTGTCTCATTCAGCTTGTCAGTGCCATTTTAAAAACACACAGTTCAACTAAATCCAGCAGCACATAGAAAAAACCTGTCAGCTTTGCTCCAGCCTCTGCTTCCATCAGCATCTGTCAAAAAAGTTAGGGAAACGTGAGTACCCCCACTACACAGGGCACACAAAAACTCACTGACAGAGCTAAATGAAACTTAGCAGGGCCAAACATCCCATCAAAACTCTTGCACAAATCCATTTAACAAGATATTTTCAACCTACTTTTTTTTCCAACCTCCACCCCTGTCTGCCCAGCCACAGGGCAATGGTAACAACGAATTTTGTGTTCAATTTACAGCGATGCTGTGAGATCGAATCGGGCTAGTTCAGACCATGGCTCTGTGAGAGAACATCCCCAACATACACAGGGACATCAATGCAACATGATGACTCAACATCAACTTGAGGTGTTTCACCCTCTGTTATCTGGCCCTTTATTTCTCTTGTCCAAAGGAATACTGTTTAGCCCTAAGAAAGGCGAAGACAAGGAGGGGGAAGAAGATGAGTCCATTCACAATGTCTTTGCCATTTACAATTAAGTTTAGAGCAAGGGTGAATACAGCCAATGGATTTGTAACATTTCAACACCCACCCCCTTTCCTGTAAATTCCTGCAGGACTTTGGCAGCAGAAAGCATAACTATGCTAGAAGTAATAGAATTACAAAAGAAAGAAAGGAAGGGAGTGTAAGCAGTGGGAATAGGAAGAAATAGCTCAACAGATACTTTTCAATTTATATACACACCCTTCTCACATAAACAGAGGTAGCTATCAGCTAACTGACTATTAGGTCCTTAATCAGCTTATCTTCTGAGAACAGTGTTTGGGTGTACAATCAACTACTTCTAGACCACATGTCTGTCCCAAAGACTCTTCAACACTGCAGCTTTTGTTTTTAAGGCAAGCATCAGCAATGCTCTTTTTCCTTTGATAGTACATGTATTTGTGTGGCTATAACAAACTCTAAAATAACCAGACAGATTCAAGATGTCATCATTCATCATCAGTAGCTGAATCCACAGAGTTATCATCAGAAGCCTTCATTCCAACAAGATGCCCATTGCTGGGCAGCTGTGTTTTCTGCAGGATCTCTGACTCAGCAGCTAGCACACTGAATAATGAAGCATGGGCAATTACTGAAAATAAGTGTTCTCCATCACAGGCTACAGTCCTCTTAGTTTCCAAATTAAAAAAAAAAAAAGAATAAAAGACATGCATGGATTGTTGAACTTTTTTTTTCTTTTGGATAATTCAAGTAAATAGACTTTGAAGGAAAAAAAAACAGACTATAAAGCTTGGCACAGCAAAACATTTCCATACATATCTATAAACAGGCCTATAGCTAGTCTATAATAAAGGAAACTGTGCAAATCAACTTAGGCACAGTATCTTCAAAATAGATGTACTACCCACAGTCAAATGTGGAGCTATTCCGAGAAATGCTGAAGAAAAACCTTCTCCCATCAGTCTGCCTTCTCCACAAAATCAGTTCAAGCCAAGAATTGCGAGAGGAGGGGGATGCTTTGGTGGAAGAAGAAAGGGCAGCGCCTCCCACTCTTACACAGGTTGACTCCCATCAGGGCACTGGGACATCTTTTGCTCAGAGTGCCTGTGGTTTAGCTGGAGTGACTCAAACCGTGCCTGCTGGCAGGGCTGGTCAACCCTTGCTGCTGGGATTTCTGCACATGACTAGAATAATTTGAAACATGAGCTTGGGCATTGCTGAAATTATATTTTAGGACGTCCCACATGGACAAGCAGATGACCGAATATTGTAACAATCTACTTGAATCAAATTAAATCATTATTATTACTCCTAAAGCAATTCTATTTATGGTAAGTTAGAAGCAGGCCATGTTTGCTGGTGAAGTTTAAGGAAAGCCAAACCATTGAAATGGATGAAGTCACTGAGCAGAAGAAACCATCAGAAACCAAGGCTGCCTTGACCCACTCACCCTGCCATGGCCAGCAGGCAGCTCTCTATGAATGCAAAGAAATCCTTAGTTTCAGTTCATTCTGATAATTGCATTCCACTCGCATTGTTAATCTGCATTTAAACTAATTGGCACATAAAATACATTCCTACTTTATGTAGAAAAATTATTGCAAGATGGCAACAGGTGCTACTGCTAAAATCCTGCAGGATTATAACCTGCCAGGAGTATTTTCATTAACAGGTTTAATCAAAACATTTCAGTCAACTTATTTCTCCAGCTGGGGACAGTGGCAGGGAGGGATGGGCTGGTCACACACGTGTAGGGACTGGCTGGCTCATGCCCAAGAGCGGGCTGTGTGCCACTGTGTTACTCACCTGGGTGTGGAGATGGGCAGCTAAACAGCTCACAAACAACACCCTTGATAGGATGCATCTGAGTGGGATGCAAAGAATGGCCGAAAGTGGTGTAGTTGTGTGAAAATATGTTAATTTGGTTACCAACAAAGAGGGAGGGGAAAAGTAATCTTTCAGGGAGGGACAGCAGGGAAATGTGACCTAGAGTACAAATACAAACATGGCAGAAATCGATTATCTGAATGAAGCTTTCCCATTTGCTGATCTAAACCATAATTAAACTGCAAATTCAAATCAATATAGCCTGGTGCTATCTTATCCTCTCAAGTTTTGTATATTTTATTTACACATAATTAATAAACTTCCTTTGGCATGTCCTGGATTTAGAGTGCATGAGCAGGCGGTGAATAGTAAGCAATGAAAATGCTGCACTGCTGCTTTTCCATTTGAGCGCAAATAATGGCAACAGAACTCAGGAATTCGCTCCAGTAACGGGGAAATGGCATCAGAGAAATGTCTCCCTGCTTATTCAGACCTTTTAGCTGGGGAAGAATCAGGAGCAGTATCAATGTTAATTAGACCACCAAGTGCACCATGCAGATCTCCTGCACCAAAGTGTAAAATCCCAAATTGGTACAAGCAAAGCATTTTTACTGTCCGGGGAGGAACAGGGAAAGAGAAAAGAAAAAAAAAAAGGGAGAGCAATTGTGGCTTTCATCAAGTATATTTCGTAATTGTCCATTAAAATATGTACCCACATCACAAAACACTTTAAAAAAACCAAGTATTTTTAATTGTATGTACAATAATGCAAAAATATGCCTAAATATGTATCTAATGCAAAAAAATAAACCATTTAATAAAATCTCCCTTCAAATGTCCCCTTGCTCTTCAACACATTAAAAAAAAGGACAGAGCTCAGTAAACAAACAGGAGTTAAAACACAAACTAAAAGATGAGAGCAGTGCAAAGCAGACTCTGAGGAATGAGAATGGAGAGGCATCTGATTCAGCTTCCCATTCCCCTGGATTTCACCATAACTATGGTGCAACTTTGTCCTATGCCAGTTGAATTTGGTTTTAAAAAGTCACCCTGGTATTCAAGCTATAAGAGGCTGCCTACGGCACTCATTTCCCATGTGAGCAAAAAAAGTTAATGATAATCCAACTAAGCACCCTTTAAACCCCCTTAAACAGGGATGAATTTTACCCTAGGCAAATGTCCTAGTTAGGACAGCTGAGATCAGTTCATCATGGTGGGTGTAACCCAAAACTGTATTCTATAGCCTTCCATGTCATTTCCCAGAAACTAGACTATTGTTGTCAATAGACTATTCGCACCTTCTGCCCATAGAGCCTGACTCCTCAGGCTATAAACTAGGTGTTAAGAGGCCTGTGAGATAGGAGGATGTTTCTGTCCTCACACCCTTTGTGAAACTCCCCGCCCTGAGGGGAGCACTGAACATTCCTGCCTGAACTGGAGGATATATAATCTTGGAGTTTTGGAACATTTTTCAACCCACTCGTGGGATCCAGAGGACGGCTGCATCTCATCGCTCTCAACCAGACTTAGACCACCACTGGACTGCGATCACCAGTTCTGCCCAGACTGCAGCAGCTCTCCCACCAGCAGGTTCTTCCCCTCTCCCTTTACTTTGGACTCAAACAGGGCCCAAGGAACACCACTTTGTTCAGGCCCCAGGGTACTGGGTTACACATTTGGGTTTTTGTGGGTTGAGACCAATTGTTTGTTTGTATTATTGTACTTACTGTATTATTTTAATAAATTGTTATTCTGACTTATAATCTCTCCTTTGAGTTGGGTTCATTCCCCCTGCTGGTTAACTTTTAAACCAGCACAGCAAATATTTCAAGTTCTGTATACTACTGCTATGCACAAAGAGATCTCGTCCAACCAACAATATGGACTAAAGTCTACCTGGACAACTGTGGTGGAAGAGAGACTACTGCTATTTCATGGTGTGGTGGGTTGACCTTGGCTGGACGCTGAGCTGCTATGGAGAAATGAATTCCATCTCAGCCAGACCCAATACACATGGCTACTTGTTCAGTCGTTTATTCTTTCTGCATTCTCTAGGGAACTGCAAAGAGGGCTCTAGTCTTAGAATTTCAGTAATACAAATATTTTGTATTTGTGACTTTGCAATTTCACTGGTAGTTGGGCTTCTAAATATTTCTGAAGACTAGGTCCAAGTTAAATGAGGTCTGAGTTA
The DNA here is from genome assembly GCF_001715985.3 of Manacus vitellinus. Classification (NCBI taxonomy): domain Eukaryota; kingdom Metazoa; phylum Chordata; class Aves; order Passeriformes; family Pipridae; genus Manacus; species Manacus vitellinus. The sequence continues at coordinate 12,912,081 of NW_021940535.1, read as the reverse complement.
TATGACTTTGCAACACTTCAGTTGCAAACAAAAATGCTGATCTGATTCTTACTTGGATGAGGTTAGGTGACTGATGTATATCCTTTATCTTGCTAGAGTTACTGCCCTCAGAGTACAGCAGGCTGCATGTGACACAGCTCTTGTCTGCAAAAGCAATCGGAGGAGGTTTCAGTACTGCTCCCTCAGGAAAGGTGGCAGGAACTGAAGCGCTATTTAAAAAACCTGCTCATAAGGCACTGGTGCAGCAAGGTTTGGGACAAACATGGTTTTACGATTCCTATTTTTCAACTGTTTAAAAGTCAGTCCATTAAATCAAGCATAAATAGCAATAAAAAGGCATTAGAAAAGTTCGAAACCAAAGAAATCAACTTAGTATTGGAAGTTAATTTACGACAGTCTCTCTTCAGTGCACACACAAGATCCTGCATGTTATTTTGAACTCATTGTTGGCTCATGCTCACCCAATATACAAAAGTCCCCCGACAAAGTCATGATGCGCTGAACATCTCCTACGAACAAGAAACTTTTAGATGACATAGTTACACATTAAACTTACAGACCGTGGACAGGAACATACATTGGCTCACCCACTGTACATATCTATTCAAAGCTTTAACAGCATAAGAATATACACAATATATACACTTAATTCACACAGTAAAACAGCCCTCAACGTCTGCTATTTTGTAGGGCTATGCATTTCTTCTATTAAAATTCCACACATGGAATTATCTCTGTGCCAGCTCCTCTTCATAAGCAATAGGATCACTTCAAGGTAAATTAGCTCTTCATGTATATGTAAGAGAAACAGGGAAAGCTCAGCCTCTAGTCATCACTGTCACTCCCAGACTCACTCAACTGCAAGTCATTTCCTATGGAAAACAAAAAACAACAAAACACAACAAGTGAATAGGTGTTAACTCACATTTCATGGCAATCAAACCAAAAAACGGTCACATTTACACTGGAAGATTTAAATAAGAATAACATATGAAATTAATGCCAACATCATCTGTCATTTAATGGAACTGCTCTCCATGCCCAAGAACATCAAGAACTGCCAATACACAGTTGGATCCAGGCCAAACCAAGTGTCCTTGGCTCCACAGCCACCAAAGTCACTCCCTGGTGGGACAACAGCCCTCTCCATGCTAGCAGCTGTGGAAAGCATTCCACAGCCTCCATGCAGCCAAGCTCCCGTATATGGCTCTGGGACAAGGCATTGGGGAATTCCTTGGCTTTCTCAGCCCTTTTTAAAAAGATTTTTTTTGCTTAAGGCCATTTGGGTAGCCAAGACAAGGCCTCCACATGTCAATAAACCAAAAGGAATGTTAAAACCATCACAGCTCAAGGCTACTGGCTGAACTAAGCTGACACGTGTTGTGACTGCAAAAGTTCCCTTCCAAAGTGCAAAGAGAGATTGGACTAAAGGTCAGGATATGGATCAAACTTACTGTCTCAGATCCTGTTTTGCAGAGGACTTGTGATTTGGTGAGGTGGAGGGGATAAAACGAGGCAAGAATCATGCTTGTGTTCTGGTAACTCAACCTAGCTCTTCCAGCATTCTCCCATGGCCCTGCCCCAAAACAGCTGCAGAGCAGCTATGAAACAACTGTGCCCTGGATTTCTTCATCTCCTTTACCCTTTTACAAGGCAAGAACTTGGGTTAGCTGTGATTCTTCCCATAGCAAAAGGATTTTAAACCCAAAGGCAAAAAACACTGCCTGAGTAGAAGAGCTACCCTACCAGTTCCCACATTCTCCTGCAGTCAGAAGCTTCTTATCATTCAATGGCCTGTGCAGTATTGTTTTCATGGCCCAGGAGAAGCAGGAAGGAGGCTGCTCACAACCAGACACAGGGAAATGTACAGAGTCCTAACGACTTTGTTGAACTTTGGATTTCACTTAGACATTGACTACTGGCAGGAAGACTGACAGGGCTCTACAGTTTTCCAGCAGGCCTTTTCGGTATGGTCTGTACATTATACGTGTCTTCTCAAAGCTGGAAACTCTACATACATCTGTATTCAAACTCTACTGGTTCCCTATGTATGAGTGCCAAGAGATGCACACAAACATGCCTCAGGAGGAATTAAGAACAATTTATGATAATTGTAAATGCAATATTTTAACTTCACTGAGTTAGAGTATACCTGATCTAGCATAAGGAAAGAGCAACATCGATGTACAGCATGTCCCCAGAGAGATCCTCATGGGACAGAACTATGCTCTAAAAATGTTTCTTACACTTCTTAAAGGGTGAAGTGAGCTTGTACTGATTCAATGCTTGCAAACCCGTAGCTGCAATATTTTAACCAAACACACGGCACTTTAAGTATCCCTTCAAAATGTGCTATTTGTGAAAATACAGCTGAGACCAACACAATAAATACTCTGACAAAGCAATAGCGGAGATCACAGAGATTGTGCATTTATGAACACGGAACAGCCTTGTCCCATTCACAGTTCTTTACAGACCTTTAAATGACAGCCCCCCTATTTCCATCTAATTTGTGTTTTCACATTAAAGTAATTCCCATCCTTCAGTGCACCGGATCCTCCCGCACCAGTGGGAAAGTTCTTTTCTCACACTCATTCCACCTGGAGGCCTGAATCAAGGCTCACCAGAGCCAATGGGGGCCACTGCCCTGATGCCCGCAGGCTCTCCATACCTTCAGAAAGTTCTCAGCCCTCTGTTCACAAAATCTGCCCACGTATTGAAATTGTACTGCATGCCAGTGCAACTCCCTGGGACTACTATTTGGCAAAAGGCACTTCATGGAATTTAGCCTAACGTGCTAAGTAAATGAGCGGTCTTAATCAGCTTTCAACAGTGATAAGACACAAGCATTTACTTACGGAGCGTGTTCATGAGCTGATTGCTTCCTTGCGGCCTGCTGGTGCCGTTAGCGACAGCATTCCTGTTGTTATACTGCTGGTGTGGTGGCTGGGAAGGGGAAACATGTGCTGCCTCTTCCCCCTCGCTGCTGGAGCTTTCATCTTCACTCCCAGATGAGCTTTCTGAATCCGATGAGCTGCTCCCACTGCTGCTGCTCATCTGCTCAATAATTTCAACCTCTGCTCTCAGCTCTGAAATAAAAAGACATACATCTGGTTGAAACCATAAACAGGGCCCCATGGAATTTTGGAAAAGAATGTGAAAATGCAATAGTTTTGTCAAGTATAATTTGTCACACCAAAATATCTCACATGAAAGAGAGACACAGGAAGGGAAACAAAAAAATTCTGAACACTTTTTTACTTATTTCTGTAGCTAAATTTAAAGAGGCAACAGCATAGGTTAGTATCAGAAAACCTTCCCTTCCACTATTATTCTTTATGTACTTTACACTCCTGAAAGCACTTCCACCTTCTTTATTTTCGACAGGCTGTATGCTCTACATACAAAGTAAGTATCTTTCCTGATCAAGGAAATCTAAACCTAAATTGTTAGATGCCAGTGACATTTAGGCTTTTGGAAAATACAAAAAATGGGGGGAGGGGTGTGTGTGTGGGGAACATGGACATGGGCAAATGATCACAACAGAAAATGCCTCAGCTTCAGCTAATATGTGAAACTGTTCCAGTGCAGTACCAGAGCCCATTTTAAACAAACTTAAGAAGCAGATGGGTGACATCAAATAATCTTGCAGCGGAGCAGATGAGAATAGCTGAGAATTTTCACATGCTAGAGAGCGGTAAAAATACCATAACCTGCTACAGAGCATACAAGTAGCCAGGAAAATATGGAAACTACCCTGAAACTTGAAAGTTATTCAAGTCAGACACTCCCCACTTCAGGGTTTCCAGTGCAAAGAAACACTGGAGTACCATGACAGCACCACAACAGCCTCATCACCAACAGCTAGTGTTGGCTGAATGACTGGTTACTAAAGAGCTATTAAGGTAGGTCACCCCAAATCATACAATTATGACACATTTAACAATATTGTAAGTGGCCTAAACACTACTAGACAACAATTCTTTTGTATCCACTGACAAAGCTGAGTATGTAATGACTCAGTTCACTTAGGCAGGTTTCCATGAGAGCAACATTCACACATATTTTAAGCATAGGATGCGAAACCCTCAAAATTTAGGTTTTTGTTGTGCTGGCAGTTTTATAACCACAAGGTATATACCCTGGAGAAGTCACATACTAAAGGGACAAGAATGAAGGAAGGGAGAGATGAGGTATTATCACCTCTACCTGACAAATGGAGAACTCATGCCAGGAATAATTCACTTAGGTAAGACGTGTGTCAGAGTGAGATGAACCCCAGCTACGCAGATCACGACACCTTTCTTGTGTATGGCACAGACAGATCATGTACAATTACTATTTCCTTTATGTAAAAATGTCACAATTTAAATATATCTTCATCCCCTGCAGGAGTAAGTCTGAGCAACTGGAAGTCTTCTCTTCTTTAATAAGATCCTTGGGCTGCCTAACATTATAGAATAACAGCTAAGTTTTCAGCGTCCACAATATTTACTGGAGAGAATTCCTCTAGCTCAGCATGTATTAGTTTGAGAAATTACGTTTTCTTTTGCCAGTTTTAAAACCACTATTTTTCAATTTCAAAGTTCTCAATTTCAAGTGCTATAGTTATACTACAGCTGGGCATTTAAGGATAGCGGTGTTGTTCCTTCAACTTACTTCCTAAATCTAGACCCCTGCCTAGACCACCTATGCTCTCTGTACTTTATTAGTATGCCAGGTAAAACCTACTCTCATCCCAAATACATAGCATACAAGACCATTGGAAGAAGGAGGAAGAATATATGATTAGGCCAACAGAAACTACTACTTTGTACTATAATGTCTTTCTCCCTTATGTCCTCCCAACATGGTCTTGCAGGCTTTAAAAATCCATTTCAGGCCTGGAGTCTGATACAAAGACAAATGAGCACTTGTAAGTCACTGTTCTCAGCCTATTCATATAGAGGATTTCAAATTGTAAATGTTCCTTGTATTTAAGGCTAAGAAATTAATAGGGGAAAGCTATAGGAAAGATAAGCAATAAGGGTTCTTTCCCTTTAAAATGCTCAGGTTTAAACTTTTTTTCCACAGCTTAATGATGTAAAATTTCCACATACTTCTATTGATGGAGTTGTTAGTTGCAAATTAAAGTGATGATAATAACACATTGTTAAAATATCCTGCATTGCAGCAAGCACAACTCCCTGTCACAGTCTGTGTTGCAAAAAGATACAATAAACAAGTCTAACACAAGGCAGGTGCCTGAGAATTACACATGTATGCTTACATAGCTAGAGTCTGTGGCTGAAAAGGAGCAGTGTTGGCACACAGGCTAAGAACAACAGAGCCCAGAAAGCAGCATTTAAAATAATATGAAGAAGGTGAAGAGATCTAAGGCACTGGTGGTGAGAGGGAAAAGGTGAAACAAAAATGCAAGCCAGGGCACTAGGAAAAAAAAAAAATCTAAGCAAGAAGTTTGAACTCTGTAGAGCAGGCAAAGAGATAACTGAAGGAAGTGATGCTGTCTGACCAATGAGAAAGAAAATTAGCCAGGTCAATTTTAAACAGAATTACAGATTAATGTCAGAACAAAAAGTGGGGGTTTTCTCCTGGGAAAGCAGAAAACTAAGAGCCCATAAAAGAGGTTTGGTTACGAGGAGGGAACAGTAGAATGCCTTGGAAGAAGTGGTAAGGCCCACTACACTGAATACAGGAAAGAAAAAGCAAAAAAGCATCACAAGCTTCAAGGACTGGGAAGTTATCAGTGACAGTGGTCACTGGTGGAAACTTGGTCAGAGTCCATCTTCTAGTGAATTTTTGCCTCACAGGCTGACAGCTTCCCCTGAGGAATAGGTTGTCTCTTAATTCCTTGAGTCCAGAATTCTAAACATCTCACCTGCACAGATGAGAAAAAAGCAATTGTTTTCACTAATATTATGGTGGTTGATGCACCACTAGAAACCTGTCAGGCAGAACTCCAGCAGGACCACTAAGAAAGTCTGTTTAAAATAGTCTTGTGTCACACCATTAAAGACAGTGGCTAAGCCAGTTATGACACCAAGGCCTTGTAGGAAAAACATACCTGCTTTAGAATTGTCCAATTTTACGTTTTGCCATTTGACTGCTATGCTTAGTGCAGTTATAGGTACTGAAACCATGGCTACACATTTCCTTGTAGTGCCTCCAATTAAAATAGTTGTGTGTGTGTATGTGTACATATATTCTAATCTGAACAACAGTGTCTGACCTTTCCCAGATCTTTTTGCATCATAAGATCAAACACCTCATGCTGATGTGCCTTTAAGTTTTAAAAGATGAGAAGAGTCAGGCTGTGCAGCAGTTACTTTTAAAAAAGCTTTCCATACACCACAGTTCTGAACACTTGCCTTAATTGAGTCTACATCACCTGAAAAGGCTGACACTGCTGTGGGAACCTTAACTTTTCTCCATTTCATGTTACAGCTGTAGGATTTCTTTCAAGAAAACAAAACGGCTTTCTGTTTTACACTATGCAGTTTGTAGAGTAAAAAAACCCTCAAGATAAGAAACCATTATCCAAACAGAAGACTCTTTCTCAACAGGGCTGCCTTCTGTATATATTCAGTATCAAATATCTTATTTTATTTCCATAATCATGTTTAACTGTTCTCACTTCTTCTCTCAATTCCAATAGGCTATGCAGGATTTTTAACTAAAGCCCTAACCTTGGGCTCCAAGAATACCAAGGACTTTTAGAAAAAAGTCATTCAGCTTTAGGTAGGGTAAGATTGTTTGCCTATAGCAGAACACCTACTGTTAATAATAGTATGCAAGGTGGAGAGAAATCGATTTGATACTGGTACTTTGAGCATGTGGAGATGGCACATAAAAGAGGCAGTATTTTATACTGAAGTGCAAAAAATTTCATTGAGGTGTTCTTGAAAGACAAACAGTGCTATGGCACAATCCTCAAACACTACAGCTGCATTTTAAGTGAATAAGATCTCACATTTTTAACCACTGAGTTTAGAGTCTCCAAACCATAAATATGTTTCTGCGAGTTTTTTCCCAAATGTTGCAGTTATGTCAGTGTTATTGACATATGTCAATATGTTGCATGCTGTAATTCATTAATGTTATTGAAAACATTACTGTTGTGGTCAAATATGTCTGATAAACACCAATTACTTCATGCACATAAATGGCTATATTGTGGTGTATGTCTGTAAATGTCTGCTGCTTAATGAAACATTATCAGATGTAGCTGAGTACTCAAAAGAACAAGCTCTTACCCCCTCCTATGCTCCCTTCGGGCAGGAGGATAACATAAAAGCTCTCAGGGGAAAAGATTCCTCTGGTGCAAAACCCTACACACAGCCTCCCAAAGGCCTCTCTCTGTGAAGGAAAGGAGTGATCCAACTCCCATATGCTCTGACTCTGTCCTCAGACACTGTTGTTTGGACAGCTGTGTAATGGGACAGAGAACTGAAAGTTCATTTTCCAGCTCATCTGTAAGTGGAGCTATGGAAATGTACAGGGGAAAGCAGAAATCTGCACTGAGGTTACCTTAAAACTACTGTTAAACATTGTGAGGACTGTGTGTCTTACCACACCCTTAAGTAGGGCACACTGGAAGCAAAAGAGTGTCATAGCGCCAGAGAGCCTTTCAAGCACCTCCTCTGGGGATTTTAAGTTCTGTGCTGTGTTCATTAAAGAAAAACCACAGAATTTCAGCTTTATGTTTATCTATCTTCTGTACAGAGAAGGCACTTCAACCAAAAGGAGAGCTACTACTTGAATGGAAAGAACACAGTCTCTTCAGAACTTACAAGTTTGTGTTCATAAAAAGACACACTAAGGGACGATAGCAAGACTTACAGCTTTTATAGGTAAGTTTCATTAACTACTTCCATTGTAGAATAGTGCCATTTTAGTTCTACCTTTCCCAAGTAGATTCTTATCATATAAATGGTTTAGTAATGCTGATGCTCTAGATCCTCAATGCTGGAAAAAGTTCTATACTGTAAGCAAAAAACACCCTTGCCCAGGCTCTTTTTGGGCCTTGAACAAGTCTCCCTATAAAACACCAACTTGAACTCCTTTTATTTGTACAAGTCAGGTGCTCTTCTGCTTGATTTTAGAAACAAAGCTCTACAGGTTACTTATTTAGAGGTACTTTCCAATATAGGATGAACAGGTGGCAAAAAAAAATACCAGGACAGTTCTGAAAAATGTGACTTATACTTTAGACCACTAGAAAATGGTCTTGTAGAAAAGATTTCACCCCAGATAATTATTTTACTATAACATGACCTATACAGATTGCTGCAGGTATACAGAAGAGTGCCCCAAAGGTTAAGTGACTTATTACACCCTACATGAAAAGACATTTAAAATCCACTACTGATTCAAATAAAAAAGTCGTGTTATCTTTCTTCTTACCTATTACAGAAAATAAAAATGACAATGCAGCTAAGGGAACTGTAGCTAACAGAAACTCTCAGACGTTGATTCTGTCTGCTGACCAGCATCCAGGTATTGAAAATACTACTGCTGCAGAAGAGTCAGACCAGTCAGCACCTATGCAAACACACAGATAGCTTAGCAGTAAAAATGTCACCTAGTGATTACCATAAATTGAAAAAATACCCTGAGTAATTAACATCATCTGGGCAATTAACATAGGCTAAGTCTACAGACAAAAATAGCTATATGGGACAGAATAAAAAAAAGAGAAAGAAAATGAAACCCAGAAAAAAAAAACCAGACAGAAAGAACAAGCTTACAGGCTTAAAATAAAATAAATACATCTGGTGCCAGAGAAGAAACACAAGAAAACCAAATAAAAATTTAAATTTAAAGTCTTCCTCATTCAGACTGTATTATCCACAGCAAAAACAGATATCACACCAGTACAAGGAGAAGGGCATGGGCAAGAAAGTGCATCCTGCCCACAGAGAAACACTGAGACAAAGCCTTGCTGGAGCAGAAGAGTGAGTTGAGCCAATCATCCCTTCAAGATACTTTAATATAAGTTTAGCAACTGTATGGCAGACGTGATCAAAGCTGCAAGGGAGTGGTTGTGGGAAAGGGGAAGTTGCAGGGTTGTTCTCTCTCTCTCATTCCTCCCCTACTAGCACTGTTTGGCACGGTGCAAGCTTGTCTCGTGCTGGGAACACAGCCACCTACCGCTTCGATCACACCGACAAATTCCAGCCTTATTCAGAGCCAGAACAACTTTTGTCCAAGTGACTTGATTGCCTAACTAGATCTTGGACCTTAAACTTTTGTTATTGTTGTTGCCTAAGACACCCATGCAGTTTGTATAGCACTCAGCTACGGGTTTCTGAATTCGGGCTTATATTTTTCTTCTTTTCAGAATGGAGAAATAATTTGGAAGATAGAAAATGATCCAGAAAGAGGAGGTTCTCTCATGCCAGGAGACTGCAGTATAAATATCTATTCTTGCAAAGGACAAGAAATAATTCACTAAGATGCCTTAAAACAAGATATAAAGATGACAAAACAGCTGTCAAGTACCATCCTTTAATTCCTGAATGTTTTTAAAAATTGCGAAGTCATAGTTTTTATTAGTATGAAGAAAAACAGAACCAACCAAAACTCAGGAAACTACAAACCCTTCTTTACCTCTCTTAATGTCATCCAGCTGAGGCTCAGGTGAAGGGTTATCCTTCAAAGGAGAAGTTTTAGGTCCAACTGCTGGCTTGGTTGGGGCTCTGAACTGTGAAGGAGGCTGAGATGCTCGGGCAGACTGTTGTTCTATTCGGGCTTGGATCTTACTGCTGCCCTCTGCTCTGAAAAAACAACCAGAGATATTCAGCGATACTGTGCAACCACGTTCAGCTTTTTCAATATCCCTGTACTAATCAATCATCTGTGACTTCTTTTTGTACAGATCTCTACTTTGTTATATAATGATAAAAGTGAAGTACAGCTTTCTGGATGCAACACTTGCTTTCAATAACAAAGAAACATATACAACTTCACTGCAACAGCCTTACGAAATCTATTTTCAAATCCAGATGTGGTTTAGTGATGCCAAATTCTCTACTTGAAAAACAATGAAGGCTTTAATTTAGTAAATAATATTTGTATTTTTAAAAAGAAAAATCAATAACAGTAATTTAAAGTAACTACAAAATCCTGCTTAAAACAATCACAGCAAAAGAAACAATTTTCTCACTTGCAATTAAATCATCTCAAACTGAACTCTCTTAGAGGTCAACCTGCCAAGAGTAATCATTCCTACTGCTAAATACAGCATGCAAGCATTTAATTCCTGTTTTTCATTTGTTTGCTGTTAGTCCTTAAAAATAGTTTAAGCTGTTTCCTTAGCAGAAAATAGTGTCCACAATAACAGTATGCCTAACTGTTCAATTCAAACCAGGTATTTCTTCCTTTTACTGAATCAATTATGTGATTGAGACTGTAGGACAGTCAATAACCCTGGCAGAAAAAAACCCCAAACAACAACTACAGAACCAAAATAGGTTCCTTTACAGTACACCATAATAAGGTTAAAGGGTGCAGGGTATTTATCACGTAACACCAAAGCCCTCGGGGGGTATGGCTTTATGTAGTGTAGCAATCTACATGGATATTAGAGCTCAGTTTCAGTTCTAGGAGGGTCATACCTCAGCAGTGTTACACTTAGTGTCTGTAAACTAAACCCACTGAGAGATAAATTAAATTAGCCCATGTCAAACTTCCTGGGACTTCACCTAAACCACTTGTGGTACCTGAGCTAGTACATTCAGCATTTACTTGGGTATCTCTGTACCTCACTGAGCTCTACATTCAGCCTCACAGAGAACCACCCCTTCATTTATCAGTGACATGCAGCTACTAGATACCACAGTAATGCAGTTTACACAGCCTATCTACAACAGAAGTGAGGATTTGGGAATATACTCACTGTATCAAGTGAAACATAAAAGCCAAGGGCTGTTTCTGGTAGTAATTATGCTCTTGGAACTATAGAAGGTTTTATGTAGAGTAAATTCACTTACTCCCCTGTGAATGCCATCAAGGTGTTAAACACTAGTTCCTGCAGAGTGTCAACAAGTCGTTAAAGATCAGAATAGCCAGGGAAAAAAACCAAGGCACTTCTGATCTAGAAAATTAATGACTTTGCAAAGCGCTAGTCCTCAAAACAGGGATCCCCAATTTCTTACTACCCTGCCTCTGCTTGAGAAAAATTGAAATATTTCTCACCACACCAGAGCCAAAACTCAGTGTATCCAAACACCTCCCTAAACTCAAACTGTCCTGCACTCAATTAATTCCTCTGACTTCAACTTCACCTGGAAAAAGTTCAGCAGAACTTAAATTGGGAATTCAAGTCTCATCTATGATATGCTCATGTCTGCTGGAAAAGATGAATGCCACATGGATGAGTTTTCACATCAGTGATTCAGAGTAGTGTTACACTGTCCATTTACCTTGAACTCAAAGTGTTCTTGGCAAACACCCAGCCAACTACTGATGAGCTGCAGACCACGTTTCTAGTAGTTTTAGCAGCTGAGAGTTCTACACTGCAATTATGTGGGTTTTTTTACATAAACTTGTAAGGAGTTTCTTCTCCATGAGACATTTGAATAACTGCTTTCTCTTTACATCTCAAATAACCTGTGGTTCAGTGATGCTGAAAGCACACAATCCAGAGACTTCAGGTATTTGCTGAGCAGTAAGACTGCTAAGAAATGTTCCAACTGCATACTTTGTAGCATTTTGCGGCAAATTCAGAATATTGGGTTGGAAAGGACTTCTGGTTTCAGCAATTTTTCTAGGCAAAAATCTCATAACCATTTTTTCTACAGTTGTCCCCACCCCTCCACCAGCTGGAGGCTTTCGTACTTGCCTTTCACTTTATATATCACTAATCCAATACAGGGATGAGTGCTCCTTGTTCCCTAAGATAATGTTATTAAAACATCACGACTCCCACAGGAACCTGTAAGGAACAAACCTAGAAAGTCCAATGGTCTAATATCTCCATGGTCTTTTGCAGCTAAATCAGAGATTCCTGAAACACATCCTATCCTTCAGCCAGCTTCTAAAGCCTCAAATCATCAGAGGTGTTTCATCACAAACTATAATTACGTCATTTCAGCAGTGGAGAATTTACAAATTCTTTACTCTTGGATTCATACTTGGGACATGATAATTGGCCATGTAAAGGCCACGAGGCTTAGTAATTAAAAATCACTACAAAATAAAAAGAGTTCTGTTTCACAAAGCAGTCTGAAAAACAAACTTCAGCAAGAATTAATCCTATCAACAACCCTGTCCCCAGCTTTACCTTGTTTTCTTGACTTGAATGCTGCTACTAAGTTTTTCCAGCACATATTCCCCAGTGTCATGATTGATAATAAGCACACAGTCCTTCTGATATGGCCTTTTATTTCCTTTAAAGACAGTCATTGGTGGAGTTGAACCCTGGTACAAAGAAAGCGCACATATTTGTTTGGTTATATTCCCCTACCCAAAAGTTTTTAAACACTAAGAGAAAAGAATATATGCATTGTTCTGAACAAGAGGCTAAGCACTTAATGTTTAGTTCCTACAGAAAATATTCATTAATGAGAAGAGAAAAATGCAAAGAAAATGTGCAGTAGATCAGACATTTCCTCACAGCAATATTATGCCTTTCATCATTTTAAGTGTCTCTGCAGTGACAAAACATCTTCTCCACGGTTACCATTATTTACAGTTCTCATTTCTAAAATGGCAGCATAACTATATTTGCATAGCTGGCCCTGACAAGTGTTAGAAATCTTCTTAGCGTTTCTGCTTTGGAAATCATGGGTTTGGATAAGAAATAAAATTCTAATTATTTGTGTAGCACAACTATTGCCCAAAGAAATATGTGATCACTTGAAAAATAATTTAAACTGCTTTGTATATTATATATATATATATAATATATATATATATATATATATATATGGTAGTATTTTCATGGTGGATTACAAGCAACTGTCACAAACTATGCAAGGCTAGCTGCTCTCTTCAAAGTTAGATTAGCACGTACATGCCCGTGCAATTATACTGAAACGTCTTCTCAAAAGCAAACAGCACATTGTGATGCCTTCCAGAGAGTCCCAAAGTCCTCACAAGGCTGCATAGAGCCATAAAAGTCTAAAGGCTTAGAGTGAGAAGCAATAAAGGCAACAAACTCCTGTGGTGGTGCACACTGGCTGACTGATAATGCCAAGATCACGCTCAGCTGTGCTGCATCCCTGCACAGGCTGGTTCATACACCCAGTTTTGGGGTTACAGCGGGTGGAATTTATGGTCTGTCTGCACATAACAGGATGGATGCACATCTGGCCACGTCACAAAGGCCGTGACATATGTTCTCAGCTATGAAACATTCTCAGACTTCTCTGTAACGTATAGCTTCTGTAAAAAAAGACATTTTTTAACAATTACATGTTTATTCATATTCACCTTTGCACGTGCTGTAGGAAAGCAACTAAAATCAGGGAGAAAAGGAAAAAACTGCACTCTCCTACATTTTATTCTGAATAGCAAAAATGAACAACCATATTTTAACCATTTGGAAAGCAATTCCTATTCTCCATATTCCTAAGAGAGAGAATATATTTGAATTTAAAATGGGTTCTGAACAATAAAGGTGAAAAATCCAAATTCCCAACAAAGACACAGTAAGAAATACAAACACAATTCAGAAAGGATGTCTCAAGGAAGTCTAATCTTCAAAGGTATGTTACATTTTTATCATTCCAACATTTAAGAGAGGAAAGCAAAATTTAAGAAAGTAAAAAGCAAGCTGAAAGTCAAATCCTGCTTATTGTTGACAACTAATGCACAAATTTAATGAAAATTGATCACAGTTTGTTCGCTACCCAGAACCCCTAACTCAGCAAAGACTGTGATCTTGGCTAAAAAAATATGTAGAAATGTAACTGCTTAAGCAAATTAAGAGTCCTACTCATTGACATAAAATTAAATGTATAGGGTTTATGTTAGTGTCTAAATAACACTGGCTTACAGATTGTGCTGGTTACAGAATAGAAGGAGGAAGGTGAAACAAGTAACATTTAATCAATTTGTTTTCACTCCTGATGGTTTTTTGCCTGCCAGAGTTCAATCAGGCACGTGGTGTGATTCTAGGGGTTGTGCTGTGCAGGGTCAGGAACTGGACTTCAATGATCCCTGTGGGTCCCTTCCAACTCAGGATATTCTATAATCCTCTATAATCTTCTTCTGTAGTAATCTAACGAACAGAAATTTCTCACTTCCCCAACCCAGACTGTTTATCAAATATTAAAGTCACTAAATCCATATGTAGAAATAGTACTTCAAGCAGCAAGGGACACCAAAATATCTCTGCTGAACAAATTATCAGAGATATCCTCAGGGATCAGGAAATTTAAAAAAAAAAACCAAAACACTTAGAAACTGAATGCTATCCAGTTGTCGAGCAACTGAGAACAAAAACAGGATCCAAGAAATTCAGTAAAACTTGTCAGGACAAAATGATCTCAAAACTTCTCACTCCTTTCCAGCACGCCTAGTGTTTTCCAACTCTCTGTCCATAACAGAGGCAGCACTGCCCTGGAACAACACACACATAGTGGCTTGGCTGCTTCAGCTTCTGAAGCACATTGTAAGCTTAAAGCTGTTCATACTCAGGGGAAGAGAATCAAATTAAGCTCATCAGTACAGAGATCTGGAAAGGAACATTACAAGTGATGCTGCTGAACACAAAAGATGAAGGAGTAACACTGTTTCCCATCAATCCAAGATGAATGCTGCTATTAACTGCATTGTTACCTTCTCTCGAATAGCACTACCATGCTCATAATTTTTATAGACCTGTATGTGACCTCCTGCAGCACTAAAGGTGACCAAAGCCATATAAAAACCAGGAGCAGGGCAAAGCAGGCTAAAGCATCATTCGGTGAGAATTATCACAGTACCAATCAAAGCCACAGAGGTGCTAGAATAAACATTACCAAAAGGATCTGACACACAGCTTCCAAACTCACTGGTGCCCCCCTGCAACCACCAAACCCATTGATATCTGTGAATTCTGGTTTATTGGCTTGACACATAGCATTAAGTTCAGCTAATAAAACAAATCCAGTTCCAGCGTGTGAGCACTTTCTTTTGTTTTGGTAAGGAAATGACTGAATTTTCTGTTACAAAACAGCTGCACCTCTAAATGGTTTGATCACTTGTTTTATTGCTGTTTGACCATCATCCTCACACAGTTGATCTTTATGGCATAATTAGAGAAGGAAGTGGATGGCAAACCACTTCACTGCCGCTCACCAGAACCACCCCCCTTGCTTCCAGTAATAAACGTAAAGACAGGGAACCCTCTATGGCCTATCTGTACATGTTTCAGTAATGGCAGGAATATGCTTACAGGTCTACCTGTGGTTCCTGAACATCAAACCTTAACTAAAGCCCAAGTTACACTGCCTTGCTTCATTAAGCCATTGGACTAAAAACAGATGGGAACCAGGCATACAGCTTCAGCTAGCAGTAAATGTCTCCTTGTTATTCAAGGAAGAACAGGAAAGAAGGAACCAAAAATAAAGAACAAACTGTAATCTTACAAATATAACCCTTCACTAAGATCCAATTGTTCAGTCCTTTCCTAAGGTAACACACTATAAGTCTGGCCACTCAAATATTGAACCCACTAGTGTTAGCAAAGACAAAAGTGAAAACAGCCTTTACATGAGACTGAAACTACACTGTAAATTTGCTGGAGAGTAAACAAGGACACATACATAACAGACTTACTGGAATATGTGGCAAAGTGATTGTAACGTCATCTCCTTTACCCACTTGGAGGTCCCCCTCACAAGATGTATCAATTGATGCTGGCTTAAAATCATCTGAAGAGGAAAACAATTGTGATTACATTTCTCAGAGTCTTCAGAAGCGTCATCTTGCCCTGCAGAGAGCCACCATACACTTAACTGTGATTATAGGGAACGCTATAATACACATTAGTGTTTACAGCAGGGCTGGAATAACACACCAGGACACTGCGTCTACATGTAGCACCCCAGTCATATGATGGTACCATATTCTGAACTTCCCTTTTAAAATGGAAAAAAGGTTTTAGACCTTGTGTTTGAAGACTAAAAGTAGACTTCTCCAAACCCCAGGCTTTGAGTGGCACTTAGTTTTGCAGGCAAGTGTAAAACTGTACCATGCATCTCAAGAGTACCAACTTCCCAGATCTGGGCTCTGCATGGCTCTTGCCAATTCCAAACCTGAGGGCTCTCTCTGTGACAAACACTACTTTAGTGACACCAATTCATTTGGCCTCACTGATATTTCCGGCTATTTAACAGCCTCCACAATAGCAGCAAAAGTTCCACAAGGGTGGAGGCGACCTCAGATCTCACTTAAGGGGGGAAAAAAGAGGCGCTGATCTTAATTCAGCAGTCTCCATGTTAGTCCAAAGCCACTGTGGATAAAAAGCAGGACAAAAGGGAGGCATGACAAAAGGCTTTAAACTAACACTCATTTTAAGTATTTTTGCTCCATTGTATAGAATGCTTTGTCTCCCCATCAAGGGACTTCTGTTTAATATATTCATTTCAACTAAGAACATGTCAAGTTAAAAGTATTTTCCCCTCATTATTCTGTTGTGCTAATGAGCCATAAAAAAAAGAAAAAACTATCAGAACCTCTAATATTCTGACAGAGGATTTAGACAAAGTGAAATAATTTCAGACAGATATAGGTTGGTTTGTTTTGTTTGTTTTTAAAAGAATCCTCCATTCAATTATAGCATCCTTGGATATGAAGAGGTGCAATTATATTCATGATCAAGGCTTTTAATTACTGCGTTGGTTACGAAATTATTACCTCAGAACAAATTTAAAATATAATTCCACTATGAAAAACACATTTGCAGAAAAAAACCCCAACCCTGGCTCGTAATAAATTCTCATTAAGAAGATGTTGATGTTTAATTGAGTTTTACTTTGACAGCACAACAAGCGGAATCAGACACACTTGACTTAATCCTCATGCCTTAACTGCCAGATCAAATCATAGCCTTCATTTTCATCTGAGCAATCTGTTTCTAGCTATTGTTTCCCACCTACTTTATGTGCAAGCTTGCTAAATAAAACAAACCAGCTGCACAAGAGCTAGTGCCTTTGCCAAAACCGGATCAAGAATTTCAACAGCACAGTTACTAACTTAAAAGGAATATCGCTATCACACTTCTTTCTTAGGTATAACAAAACAAAGTTACTTTAAACAAACACTCAAAAAATTGTTTTCATTTTGTTAGCTTATTAGGGCCATATGCTTGGTTAACCTCGGTGTAGATTGAATGCACATACTTCCCTCCAAATGTTAACCCACAGTCCTTTTTCCAAAAGTCAATTGTTTTTAAGAGGTGTTTTCCAAGGACAATCCAGTTTCTCAGCACAGTATTTCATAAATTTTACAGAAAGGAATGAAGTTTTTTAAGAAGGCCAAAAAAAATTTAGCCTACAAAATCCTCTTCATTATGGTTTGCGTGAAGAGGCTTATGGGAAGAATACAATGTTTGGATCTCAGATAAATCATTCCAGAACAACAGTTTGGAAAAAAGAATTATAACCAGGCAATAAAGAGATCTCACTTCAAAGTCACAGATGGAAAATAAAGTACATAGAAAGATCCTTTGAAATAAAACTGCATTCTTTCAGTTGCAGTCTGAAGAGCTTTGGCTTTGCAATTCCTTAGGAAATTGGTTATTGAAGCACTTTTCATTTGAGAAATCAAGTATATTTCTACTTGGATATGGCCTAGGCTTAGGCACTTGGGTGAGCAATATCACTGAAATTTCTTACTTGCAGTGGATGAATATGGGCCATGAGATTGGGCCTAGAATTATGCATCATAAACCGAAAATCCCACTGTTGTCTGTGTAAATTGCCCACTTTCATAGAAAACACGTGAATTATAAGTTCTTAATTCTTTTCATTTACTGTTGATGGTTTACTAGTCATTTTAGTAAAAGTTCCTGGTCTCATTTAGCTTTGATTTCTTGCCCAGAGAATTCAAGTACAGAGATGCAGTGAGTTCCCCTTCAAAACAATCTTCTAATATGGAATTCACTGCACCTAAGGCAAAATAGAGCAGTTGGAATGACATACGGTATCTTAAACAAAGATATAAACTATTCTTTCAATTATAACTGCTTGAGACCCTACCTCAGGATTCATCTCGCATTTATTAGGCATTACTGTATGTGTCCGAAGCCTTTCTGCTTGCTTTCCTTGGACAGTGATTTATTACAGGTGGCTGGAGCCGGGACAGCCAGGACAGGGCGGCTGGACTACACACTGCCTCATCACGAAAATACCCAGTTAAAAATCAAACTGCGGGTGCTCCGGCTGCCTCTCCAGGCCGGGGCCTGCGGTGGGACCTGTCCTGGAACTGCCACAAAGAGAATAACATAAATGGAAAAGCCACCCCTCGCGGAAGGGGGGGGATCTCTCTATGTTTCCAAGCGACTAATGAAAAATTTCCTAAAGCTGTTTGTCCGCCCTGGCCTGCCCCGCTCAAACATCCTCCTTGCCAGCATCCACCCTCCCCTTTTCCCCGGGTTGGACACCTCCCCGGGAAAAACACTCGTAGGGGTGGCGGGAAGATGGGCACGGAGGGAGCGGGAAAGGGGGGAGACGGGCGCGCTAGGGGCAGGAGGGAAAGGGGGGAGAAGGGCGATGAGGGGGCCAGGAGGAAAGGGGGAGTAAGGGCGCAATGAGGGGGCAGGAGGGAGAAGGGGGAGAAGGGCGATCTGAGGGGCAGGAGGGAAAGGGGGAGAAAGGGCGATGAGGGCAGGGAGGGAAAGGGGGGACAAGGGCGAATGAAGGGGCAGAGCGGAAAGGCGGAGAAGGGCCGGAAATGAGGGGCAGGAGGAAAAGGGGGGAGGTAAGGGCGATGAGGGGCAGGAGGGAAAGGGGGAGAAAGCGGCGAATGAGGCAGAGAGGGAAAGGATGAGAAGGCGATGAAGTGGCAGGACGGAAAGCGGGGAACGGGACGCTGAGGGGGAACGAAGCCCCGGGATGGCGGCGCGAAGGAAGCCATGAGGCGGCGGGCGGGGTGGGCGCGCAAAGAAGCGGCGCCGGGGGACGGGACGCAGAGAGCGGAAGAGCGGGAGGAAGGGGCGGAAGCCGCGGGGTGGCGCTCACAGCGAGATTGTGGAAGGAAGAGCCTTGGGCTCGACTACGTCGCTCAAAGCTTGCCAGCGCAGGGTGCTCCTCCTTGTCCGCAGCGGTTCGCCGAGCCGTTCATGGCCCCGCTCCCGGGGCCCGGCCGGTCCCCTTCCCTTCCCGGCCCTCTCGTGCGCTACCGCCCGACGTGCTCCCGGAAATTCGTTATGAGTTTCCCTTTCCGGGAAAAGCTCTCCGGGGCCGGCGGCGGGTGAGCGAGGGCGGCGGGGGCGGCAGGGAGCCGGGCCGGGCTGCCTGCGCCGCGCGGAGGCGTCCCGCGGATGGTGGGAGCGCGGTGTATCCCGCCCCCGGGAGGCAGGGCTGGGCAGGAGCGGGCTTATTCCTTTCCTCCCCCGGGATATCAATCCCCCGGCCCCGCCGGCTGAGCAGCTGCTGGCGGGGAGCGGTGTCCCTGTGGCGGGACCGGGGGATTACACGGAGGTTGTTACAAGTTTGCGGTCTTAGGGATGGATTAAACACCTCTAAAAGGCTCTTTAGCCCAGGCGTAGGCTGTTGCAGTTGAGTTGATCATCGCGCTGCCCTCCCACGGCGTTTTTCGAGCGCAATGGAAAGGCTGACTAGGATTTTTTTTCGCCTCCCAGCTCGTTTTATGAAGAAATATGCAGCTTAATCGCCTTGGAGCATGAATATAGGCATGTAGTAGAAATATAGTAGAAATCTTGCTGATCAAGCTTGTTTGTTTGTTTTAAGAATATGCTCTTCTTGAAGAGACTTTCTTTCAAAGGGACTTCTTCTCTATAACCTGCTGTTTTTGGAGGAAAAAGGGAGTATCTGTCTCCTGAGATGCTGGACAAAATTCTGACCGTTTTTTATTTCATTCGCACACTTCCATATTTTATGTTTGTATCATAACGTGTATTTTTGTGACAACATCATACATAACATGTACATATCACGATACGTGATTTCTATCATATCACGTATTTCTGTCGCAAACAAAATACATAAGCGAAGTACTATTTTTTTTTTTTTTCTGTAGGGTGGTTATAGTTCGGTTTTTTCTCATTTCCACTTTGGTAAAATGACACCAGTGCCTGGTTCTGGGCACTGAGGCACAAGTGGCACATTTTTG
This sequence comes from Manacus vitellinus, assembly GCF_001715985.3. Lineage (NCBI taxonomy): Eukaryota > Metazoa > Chordata > Aves > Passeriformes > Pipridae > Manacus > Manacus vitellinus. The sequence continues at coordinate 12,891,798 of NW_021940535.1, read as the reverse complement.
CTACCTGGGCTTCCCTGGGAGTTACCTGGCCTTGCAGGATTTAATTCACATGTGCCGGCACCCAGGATCTGCATGTTTGTGGCAAGGAAGAGGTGAGAACTAGTTTAACATTAGAGAGAAAATATTTGGATCCCTTCCCAGCCTACGTAGTGCTCTTTTTGTTGCTCTGTTTTTGTTAACTTCTGAAAATAAACCCACCTGTGATTGTTAAAACCAGCATGAATTCTCAGGAGGAGGCAGTAAAAAGAATGCTGACATGGGCCAGCTCTGGGTGTTTTGGCCACAGTACTGGTTTTGTTCTCTTGTTCAGATATGTGGTGTTATAAATGCTGGTGTTTTCACCATTTTTTTCTCACAGAGGTGGAAGCAGGAAGGAGAAATGCTAACATGAATATACTCTGTTTCATCAATTTTAATGTGACTTTTAAATGTCATCTCTTTTTCAGTTATTATTTTTTTGAGGTCTTCCAACTGAGGCTAACAAGAAACAAAGCCCTTGCTTTCCTTCTAAGCTTAGAGCTGTACCATCTTTCTCTTCTTGAGTAGCTTTCTGGGATGCAGGGGGAAGACCAGCAGACTCTGAAGTATCAGTGTGATGATGTATATGCTTGTTAGTTTGGATAAGGGTTTCTGAAATTAGGAGAAATCTGGTGGTATGTCAGTCCATCAGGTAGGACAGATCACTGTAAAATTGTTGTAAGTACATTCTGTAATTATTTATCATTTTTTCTTCTAGATACTCACTTATCTTAATTAAGTGATGGAACCATACACTAAAGAAAAAAAATCACCCTTGGATCTTTGGCATTCATATTTGTGTGAAAGAATCTAGGATGTTCCAAGAAAAGGCATCAGACAATTGCTTAAATGTAGTAACAACATCTACTGAAGATGGTGCTTTCCAAAAAAAAGGCCATAGCGCAAGAGTCCTTAGCCCAGAGGAAGCTGAGAGACTGGCAAAAGATCAGGTTTTGGTGTCTGAGTTCAAACAACTAAAACTGGAGAAAGAGGCACAGAAGAACTGGGATCTGTTTTACAAAAGAAACAGTACCAACTTCTTCAAAGATAGACATTGGACAACTAGAGAGTTTCAAGAGTTAAAAGCATGTCGTGAGGTGAGATTTATACACTTCTACTGCAAAAGATGGGACTAAATGTTTCCAGTCAGTTGTTTCCAAGTGAGTTAATAATACTTATAGCAAAGCTGTTTGGGTAAGAGCTGCCAAGTTTTCAATGCTCTGTGTAGTTTCTCTTAGTATCAAAGACAACTCCTGAAAATCACAAGCATCAGTTCACTTTCAATTTATAGTTGATCCATGCTGGATGGGGATACTCTTCATAGCATATGGGATGCTAAGAACGAATTCTGAAATATTTGTATTGTGTCCCAAATAGACAGCTTGTCTCTCTGTGATGGGATGTTTTCCAATGCAAGTTGGTGCACTTTCAGTACACTCCTTTAAAGAAAAGCATCCAGAATTGCAGGCTAATTGTAGAATGGAGTTAAGGGGAATAGTCAGCTGAATCTGTTGTTCCTCATAACTCAGTGAAAGACAAGACAGAAATGGTACAACAGTCTGTTGATTAGTTAAGGGGTAGATGACTAAAGAAATATTAATGTATTCTAAGAAGATTTCTAATTTTGCAGAAATCAAGTTGTCTGGGCTTTAGTGTCAGATTATCCAGTGGCTGTCTACTTTGGGGGGTTTTTGAATCAGTGGTAATTAAAATTGATTATAACTTTTAAAGTGGTCATTGAAGAGTGTAGTGCTCATGTAATGGGGAAAACAAAAATGATGTCCTTTATCTTGTATTGGTTCTTCTCCAGTTTGCAGATCAGAAACTGACCGTTCTGGAAGCAGGCTGTGGGGTTGGGAACTGCTTGTTTCCACTCTTAGAAGAAGATCTGAATATTTTTGCATATGCCTGTGATTTCTCTCCTAGAGCTGTTGAGTATGTGAAGGTTGGTGTGATATCTGGAACTTCTTTTAGGGTGTTTTTAGAAGCTTCTGAAATTGCAAATGAATGTAACAGGCATCTCTTGCCTTCCTTTTTTTAAGAAGGGTAGAATATATTTTGCCAAAAAATGGAGCCTGATCCATTTCAGTTGAGATCCTATCCAAGAAGTCAAAACATTGCTCAAGACCTCGCTTTTCAGCATCACATTGTAGTATTATGGTATATTACTTGAATAATTTATGAAGACTGTGTTTTTTGGGAGCACTACTATGTCTCTGCTGACTGTGCAGTACAAGCAAAATTTGTTTGCAAAGGAAACTTGCCCTTGATGGAGAGAGTCCCAAGGAGAACCTTAAAAACAGGGCTATGAAAGTTATTGTTAAAGAAATTTGTAGCCTGGTTAGGAGTAGGTGTGTTTATACTTATTCATGGGTAGATGGTACTGCAGTCCAAAGTTGAGCCTTCCAGCAAGGCTGGCAGGAGCTTTGGGCTTTAAAAGTCTCCTAGTTTATTAAGTTTGTAGTCACAGGTAAATTTCTATATGTCTGTTAATTGAAAGCATTGTCTTGTGGGATATTTGTGACCAAGAACCACAAGCAGCATGTCTCATGGGAACAACAGGAAGAAGCACATGTGGCAAACAAGAGAGGACAGCAGTTTCCTGGGATGCCGTAGCTGCACCCCAAGATGACATTGGGCTGAGTGTGTACCCCAGGGGTTTGGATGACTTGGTGACATCTACCTCCACAGCTCTTGCTGATGTTATTTCTGGCCAAGACCAGGTTCCTTTTACCCAGCAGAACTGTGGGCTTGAACAGCCCAGCTGCAGGTTACGTGACAGGAACCCAAACTGTTTGCAGTCTACTTGTAGCTCAAGAGCTGTATTTCGATCACCCTGTAATACAGAATTTCTTTTAATAGTATTTATGTATTTTTTAAAGAGTAGAAACAGCGGTAAAACAGAAATGGTTAAGCTTTCTGAACTGTCTTAATGCACATTCCTTCTCAAACTCATGAGAACAGACTATTCTACTAGTTGTAGTTTCGCTATTGTAGTACACAGCAAAAATTTTCTGATCGCATTGGTAGCCTATTGGAAGTTACTGTTCTTTTGCCACCGTGTTTCATGTTGCTGTATTGATTAGTTTCACAAGTTTTTTACTGTTTTTCAAGTAACAAATGCTACTAATTTTCAATGAAAGCTTACTGTTTTTATTTTCCTAGAAAAATGCCTTATATAGTACCGAAAGATGTAAAGTGTTCCAGTGCGATCTTACCAAAGATGATCTTCTAGACAATATACCAGCAGATTCTGTGGATGTTGTCACACTTATATTTGTCCTTTCTGCCATTCATCCTGACAAAATGAATCTTGTCTTGAAGAACATTTACAAGGTAGCACCAGCCGATTTTACAGCCTTTAAAGCACTTTTCTTCTTTTTAGCTCGAAAGTACATTTTTTTTTTTCTGAGAAAATAACCCCTCTTGTAATAATGATCTTTAATATTATATACCGTGGATGTTTTTAGTTAGTTCACTTAGTATACAGGACTAAAATATGTTTTATAATGTTTTTTTTCTCCTGGTATTGTGAGATTGTTTGGATTGAAGCCTAATTCATGATATCAATATAACAAAAATATATATAAAAGGCAACCTTCTAGTACCTGAATGGCACCTACAGGAAAGATTGAGAGTTTTTACAAGAGCATGTAGTGAGGGGACAAGGGGGAATGGCTTCAAACTGAGAGTAGGTTTAGATTAAATATTAGGAAGAATTTCTTTACTGTGGGGTTGGTGAGGCACTGGGACAGGTTCCCAGAGAAGTCGTGAATGCCCAATCCCTGGAAGTGTTCAAGACCAGGCTGGATGGGGCTCTGAACAACCTGGTCTAGTGGAAGGTGTCCCTGCCCATGGCAGTGGGGTTGGAACTAGGTGATCTTTCAGATCCTTTCCAACCCAGGCCATTCTATGATTTGACGATTTTAAAGCTGTGACTTGGGTTGCATGCTACAAATAATGTTTATAGATTGCAGAGATGTCTGTGTTGATAAGGTGTGAATGATAGTGAGTCAAAATTGACTTCCAGGCATACAGTGACTTGGAGTTAGGATGATGCTGTTATTAATAAACACACTTGATCTCTGCTGATTTAAAATTGGAGTGTTCAGAGGTAAACATTAATCTAGAGCGACTCATCTCCGTAGGCTGCCTTTGTTAGTTGACAGACTAGGATAGGCCCATCCAAAGAGTGGTTTAAACAATATGAATAGTGATTGTTCTGATTTTTCTGAGATGTCATATATTGACTGCAGAGGGAAACAGTCAATATATTTTGTACTTATGCATATATGTATAAGTTTTATGTTATCTGATATTGTTTGTTTTATTATCAGTAGTCTGAAGAGGGAATGTTAGGGTTTTTTGGTATATTTCCAGCTGTTTTCCAAAAGCAGGATTGATTCTTAGCTCATGCTTATGAAAAGGTTAATTATTATTTTCTTTGTGGAGATCATTTAAGTCACTTGCGGGTTTCTGCACTAATTGGAAGTGGCAAGTACTCCTTTCCTCCTCTAACAAATACAACTGGTATTTGATGACAGCATGTCATGTAGGAAAGTTGCATACATCAAATATCTAAAATCAGCATGGCCAATGACCATGTATTTCTAAGTTTTAAACTCTTTATGACCTGTTTCCTTTGATAAAGACCAAATAATAAAATTGCAAAACAACAAAAATCCACAATCCATTTTATTGAAATTGTTCCTTATTTATTTCTTAATATATTGCAAACGTTTTCTTAAAGCATGTATGTATTATGTGACAGGTATTAAAACCAGGCAAGTGTGTCTTGTTCCGAGACTATGGAATGTATGATCATGCAATGCTCAGGTTTAAATCCGGCAGCAAACTTGGAGAAAACTTTTATGTTAGACAAGATGGGACAAGATCATATTTTTTTACTGAAGGTAAGACATACTGTAGAGTGCTTTCTTTTCTGTGAATCTTCTGTTTAAGCTTGCTTCAGGGAACTGCCAACATGCCCCTGGAAGTTTTGTTTTATGCAAATGAACTGTTAAATTGTGGTTTATTTCGTTTACCATCCTTTTTGGAAACAAGAGGGTATTTAGACTGGCAGGGCTTTATGGAGCGCTTTCTTGTTTACGAGCTTGTTGTATGTGCTATAATGTGCCAAGAGCAGCAGTTTCTGAATTTGCTGAATTTCATTCGGATTTGTTAGCTGAGGGAAAAAGACCAATGTTCAGTCAGACAATTGATAATCTTCATGAAGCAACTAAGCAGTTCTCTGGACATCATTTTTTGTGCAAGACTATTCCTGGTGTGCAAAAGGAGGCCTATTGAAGAAGCCATTGATTTCTAAAGCAGAACCATGACTACAGTGCTGATAAGCTTGTGCACAAATCCCACTGGGATGGCACTGACTTGCTGTGGTCACTCTGTCTTCTGTTTTTTGTTGTTTTTTTTTTCCAGTAAAGATGGTGCAAAAATCATTTCCATGTGATACAGTATATAAAGTTTTTAATACAGTGCTCATAATGGTTTAGGAAGGAAGGAAATTATTGCAGTTTACTAGTGAAGAATGTGAAGCAGAGAGACATGAAGGAATTTGCTTGGACTTTCAAAATGAGTTGAGATTACAGTTTGGCTATAGCTTCTAACTCCCAATTCCTCAGGCTAAACTCATTACTCCCCCCATCGGTTGTAGAGCATTGTGTTATAAGAGCTATGAGTTTATATCTGTGGAGCTCTTTGTTCTTAGTCTAAAGCAAAATATAGACACTGAAGAGAGCAGCTTGGAGCCAAGTAATTGTTATTCATATTTTATGCCATAACATATTACCTAATTGCTTCTGATATATAAAAACCATTAATCTTATCTGAGCTCTTTCTATCCTTCACAGGACAATGATGAAATCTAAGATAATGCAGGCTGTGCTACAGCTTCATTGAAGCATTTCCAGAACTGATATTTATTAAGTGATTTTTAGTTCTGTTTAAACAATTAGCTCTTGCAAAGAGAATGGATGCTAAAGGGAACAAATAGGAGACTGACCTAGCTGTGGAATTTTAAATCCCATTTTTATTGTGTGTTAGAATTGTTTCTGAATGACAAATTCCTCTCCAGTATGCATGTTTCCATTGGTGGAAGAATTGAGGTAAGGAGGAGGAAGAGGAAGGAAAGAGAAAAGAGAATTTATTTTATATCGCTCACGTTAGTAATTGTTTTTCCTTGGGCTGGTCTGTGACTGTCTCACAGATCCTCTCTGCTCCCATTTTTAATCATTATGATCTCATTCATCTCACAAAGTTTCATATAAATATTGCTTAATGCTTGAGGATTCTTTTGTTACTGGGGACATGACTCCCACCAATTCTGCACAGGTTGCAACCCATGCTTTTTGTCATTTGTTTGGCACTACACTGGTACACCAAGTAATTGCTGCATAGGATGATTTGAAGGATGCTTATTATAATATGTCTGGTATCAGATAACAACACTGAACTTCTTCCAAGGAAAAAAAAAATCCATTCTTCTCTTACTGTTTGAAATAATTATTAAATTTGTGGAGGAATGCGTGGTTGTAATTTTGTGTTGTGAAATATGTGCAGCTTCTTTACAATGAGATTTCAATAGGTCCACAATTAAGTGCTGCTTATTTACATTTCATCAATGTGGGTCCTCCATTTTACATGAACACACTTTGTTTACAACCAGTGTGTGTGGCTTCATGGTGGGCTTAGGTTGATACCAGCCTGCTGTACCACCAAAGTGGGTGGTCTCATCCTCCTCAATATACCATCTCTTCTAGTGCTTCCTGTACCCACAAGATCAGCGTTTCATCGAGCTAATCCCCCTGAGCAATGGAAAATGGCACGTCTTTGTTTTCTGTCAAGGAACACAAGTTTAGAAATGGTTTAAATTTACTGTGAAATTACTGCCTGAGTGAGTGAAATAAGGTGCGGGAAAGGAAAAATTATGATTTTTAATTAACATGACAAGTCAATAGCATAAGCAGCCCTCCCTGCTGCATAGTTCAGCCTGTTTGTGAGGTACTTCTGCCTTCTTTAAGGGAGATATGCTTTGAGTAAAATTCTTTTGTTTATGGAAAATACTTTCAGTTAGACTTAGTGGAGGCTTGATATCACCATATTCCCTTTGCCACTTTGTCAGTTTTTCTGTTGAGCAATGGCATGTAATGTAATGTTCTTCCCCAAGCAGAGATGCAAGACTGGATTACCTTTGAAGTATTTGCAATGAGTGATGTGTTTAGCTAGCGAAGGTCAGCTGCACAAAGTAAAAATGCACTGGCATCAGTCACAATCAGAATGACAAGGCTCAATAAAAATAAGAGATGTGGCAATTTTTGGAAAATCAACTGAGTAACTAGCTTAAGCCCCAGTTTTACAAGCTGTTTTGCTTAAGTTGATGTTTCTAAAGGAGATCTGTATTGACTTTTATTCAGCAGTCTGCCTGCATAGAACAGCTTGAAATCTGAAGGCCTGTGTGATTTTCAGGCTGTAACAGAGAAGAACATATGCTTATATAAATGCTGTCTGGTGTTTTAAAAATAGCTTAAGCATAATATGTAATTTTTTTTTTTTCCCCAATTCTCTTCCAGAGTTCTTATCTCAGCTTTTCAAGGCTGAGGGATATGAGCAAGTGGTCAATGAATATGTGCAGCGAGAAACCGTGAATAGGAAAGAAGACTTACGTGTTCCAAGAGTTTTTCTTCAAGGCAAATTTCAAAAGCCTTTCAGTAAGACATAAGTTCTTGCTGATTAGCAACAGCATTACTTGTTTGAAATTGAAGCTAGCACGTAGCCTCGTGTGTGCTCATCTTTCTAGTAAACCAGAAATGACTGCATCCAGTGCCTCCTGTTGGTTTCTGTCCTCAGCTACAAAATAAGAATGCTATTTCTAATTCACTTTTAAGATGGTTTACTGATGCAGGCAACCTGTTGAGCGTCTGTATTCCTACTTCTAAAGTAAAACCTGTGCAAGACTGTTGGAGGATCAGGTAAAGCACACTAAAGATGGTTAATTTTATGCATTAGCTTCCACTAGTTATCATAACTGTTATTTTAATTTTTATTAAAAACTACTTTTTAAATAAATATCCTGTGTTTCCTATGACTTGTGTTTTTTGGACCTTATTAAAGTCACAATATTTCACCTACTTTCAGTACTTGTAGGACTTACAGGAATGAAACAGACTCAGTGAGCAGTATAATGGAAGATGCTTTGGTATTTTAATAATGGTATCTTTTTAATATGCTTAGCATTTAGAGATGTAAAAAAATGTTTACATTCTAAATAAGATCCTAATTTTTCTGATTTCATGCTTGAAGAAGCGTGTTAGTAGATCAGGCTGTCTGTATCCCTTATTAATTTCAGATGTTCTTCATTTGATTAGCAGAAATAGTTGAGGTTTTGCAAGTCAGTTCCCCATTTGGAACTGAAATCAGAAAGTCAGGAGTACTTTCTTTCATATGAATTGTTGTCAGCTGCTTCTTTCCTGAGCAGAGGTCTTCTTTTCCATCACTCTAAGGAAAGTTATGTTGGTCTTTGCTCTTCCTACCACTGAAAGCCACTGTGTTGTTGCTATAGCTCATAGCCTGCCACAGATTTAACTGCTTGAAGGAACTTCATCCTTTCAGCAGCTGTGGCACTTTGCACTGCAGGACCTTTTCTGTGTTCTTCAATGATATAATTTCAAAAACATGCTTGGATCTTTAACCTGCATTTAACTCTGCAGCAGAGGAAGCTCAGAAGTATCCGGTGACTTGTGCAATGTCCTGTGCTGATCTTGTATAATGTGTACACAAGTTGCAACAAGGGAAAACTCCAATGCAATACTAAGACTTTGTGTGTGTGTGTGTGTGTGTGTGTGTAAAAGGTCAAATACTGAGACAGGGCCCAAAGAGGTTGTAGTCATTCTTGGAAATACTTGGAAGTAGACTGGGCAAGGCCTTGAGCATTCTGTGACTTTGAGGGTGGCCCTATTCTGAGTAGGGATTTCATTTCTTGCAGTACATATGTGATTGATTGACTCAGGCTGTCATTCCACTGGATTTGGGTGTTGCTAGATGACCCAGTCATACACATCTGATGTGGTCCAGAGGTTACTATTTGCCTCTGTTTATGACAGAGTAGCCATAAGATATGTTAATGATTTTCTTTTCCAGCACTCTTAACACTGGCTGTATGTGTATGGAAGGAAAGAAGTAGTAATTTTCCAGCCTAAAGCTTAATGTTAAAAAGTTAACCAGTCAAAATTTTTATAGCAAATTGGAGCTGCCAGAGGTCTTATTGAGTTGGTATGCTTACGAATAAATTTGCAAGAGATCATTGCTTTGCATCAGGACACCACAGTTTTTTGGTTTGTTTTTGTTTGATACCATGAGCCCCAAAGCTGAATTTATTGTGTCACAAATCTTTGGTCTCATGGGAAAAAACACTTAAATCACACAATTCTCCTAATGACTCTTTGAGGAGAGTTATTACATGTCATCTTCTTTTTTTATGGAGAGTATTATACTGGAGATTTATGCATTGCTGACCTCTGCTGCACAATCCATTAGCCCTTTCTGCCATGCTAGTAATAAATATCAAACTAGTAACATTTATAGTAAATGAAAAACTATGTTAAAAAGGAGTATAACAATGATAGCATTATTCTAATCTGAACAATCATAATTTTGTGGCTTCCCTTAGCAAATGTTCATCTTTAGTACAGCAGTTCTCTCAAAGATTATGTGTAGTCTGAGATCTCTTGATATTTGGGTTGGTTTAAACCCTGTAACATCAAATGCCTTTCAGGACTGGAGTTTTGGTCCTTTTGGAGTATACAGCACATAAATGAGACTGAAGGATGAGCCTTGTGTGGTGCTCGTCAGCATATGCAAAGGCAGGTGCACTGAACTGTTCATCTCAGAAAGGAAATGAGATGTAGGCAAGTATCAAAAATATTGATCAGGAGACTTGAGTCAACCCAGACATCCACTGACCATTTTTACACTGAGCTATTGCCAGAACAATAATATACCTTTTTGTGTGTGGCTGTAGCTTTGGTGTTTCTGTGTTTTTCTGCTTGAGGAACTACTGACGCTTTTTGTGTAGCAATATGTTAAATGGAGAGCAGTATTTCTAATTTTTTATTATTCCTCATTCTGTCTCATTTCCAGTCAGACATGGAAAATAAAGTAGCATGTATTAGTGCCCCTACCAGAAAGGCCTTCAGCTATAGTTCTTATAAAGCAGATGTTATCTTGAGATGACTGGTCAGAAAGCTTAACTTGGTCTCTATGGCTCTGCTTCTGTGAACTATAAATCATTACAAGTTTTTTGTAACTATGATAAAGTTTGGAGAAGTTGAGTCATCTTTAAGCAATCCTTGCCTCATCATGTGAGACACAGTAACTGGTAGGGTGCATGTGGCTGTTGTAATGCTGATTAAAGTAGATATACTCCCCCCAACTCTTCAGCCTCTCCAAGCTCATGTAAGCTCACCAGTAGCACATGCCAAAGATATGTGTACCTAGTATCCTTCCTTGAAGAAACTAGTGATAGCATGAGGACTAACGGGTTCAAACTGGAAAAGGGGGAATTCAGGTTAGATGTATGGAAGAAATTCTTTACTGTGAGGGTGGTGAAACACTGGAACAGGTTGCCTGAAGAAGGTGTGGATGCCCTATCTGTGGCAGTGTTCAAGGCCAGGTTAGATGGGACTCTGAGCAACCTGGTCTCGTGGAAGGTGTCTCTACCCATGGCAGGGGGGTTGGAACTAGATGATCTTTAAGGTCCCTACCAGCCCAAGTCATTCTATGATTCTATGAGTCTGTGAAGATCTGTCCTTAGAGAGATGTAGTAATCAGGAAAAATTGTGTTCAAATGACTTGAAAAAAGCATACATGTACTGAATCATGCTCACCATGCACAAACAATGCGGTGATTGTAATAAATGTTTTGATTATTCTTTGATTTAAGTTGTCTTTAATCAATGGAGACTGCTGAGACTGACTCAGTTTTCTGTAGAAGACCTGCCTTTTGTTTCCTTTAAACTGAGCTAGCTGCTGTATCTGGCAAGCATAAGTAGTAAGTTCCTTTATGCCATCACTCTGATCTGAGCAATATTTAAAATAGATGCAAATAATTATTGAAGTAGTGGGACTAAGAAAACCCCATTTAAAAAAAAATTTTCATGTGATTTGGTGCACTGTGATTAAAAACTCTGATGTTTAATAAAGTAGGTACTTGGGCTAATGCTTTTCCTGCAGTTAGGGAATCCTAAATGCCACTTTTTGGTGGGTATTCTCTGATGTCTCCTACTGGAATTGGACAGTATTAAGGGATGATGTTAATGGGCAGTGCCTCAGTGAGGACATGACTATGGAGTGTCTATTGGCTATTTTCATCAAATTTACAGAAGTGTGAAATTTTGAGTCATCTGACATTTACTGTTCTGTCAAATTTGTTTGATATCATCCAGTGTCTTTGACAACAGGATAAGACCGGACAGAAATCCACACAGGTATTGTGCCTAAACTGTATGCATGGATAATCTTTCTTTCCTTAAAAATATGCACCACTGAGAATAAACCATTTGAACTTTAAAGCAATGGTATCAGAGCAGATTTTATGTGGTTCATTTGATAGCTAAAAGGCTATTTCTGTGCATTTTTCAGGTACCTGAAGGTTCCTTGGGTTGCAAAGGCCGAATATTTAAGCAGTTAGTGCAATACTACAACCATGGTTGACTGTGCATCATTTCTATGAAACCAAGTGCTATAAAAGTGGGACCTGAAACTCCAGCACCTATAAACATCAGCAGTCAACTGTAAAACATACAGCCTTGGTCTTGTGGGTGAATACTGGTATATGAAATCTGAAAGGTCATTTATATTGTCATTTTTTTTGCTTGATCTGTTGTATGGTTTATACATTCTCAATGAATATATTGAGAGATACAAATTACCAATTAGGAAGTGTTTTATGGAAGAGTCATTTGAAAGATACATATATTTGGAGAAGATATTGGAGCTGAGTATCAGTATGTGAAGGAAAAAAGTTAAGATTATGTTTAAGTTACTGGGGAAAAAAGCATTTCCCGAGTTTCACAGACCAGCGATGATGTACAATTAAATGTGTTGTTCATCTGAGAAGTGCAACTTTGGAAATGAAAGCCTGCAGCTTCCAAAATTAGACTAATGTTACAGGGAGGCAGAAAGGTGGCCTCAAATTGTGTGTGATATCAGTAATACATTCAAGACTCTGTGCGAAGCAGAATTTTATATTGGAAAGATATTGTCGAGATACGATTAGTGAAAATAGGTAAGTGTTTGTTTATGGATTTTTACCTCCCATAGTATAGTTATGAAGAATTTTTCACTGGTTATGCTTGTTATTAGGAATGATTGTGAGCCATTTCAAATGCTTGGGAGCAAACATTTATTAGTTATACATTCTGCAAAAACATCTGGCCCTTGGGTGTAGTAGGTTCAGGATATGATTATGTTTGCTCTCTGTGTTTGTAATGTGAGTTCATTTACTAGAACAAAGGCAGATGGGGAGCCTACACTGTGGGGAGGCACACAGAGGCATTGCTTGCAAAAATAAAAGTTATTAGTCAGGTAAGATGTTCCATTAGAGAACCTTTTTCATTTCCACCTCCTGGGCTCATATGCACCGTTCATTGTGTTTGCAGCAGGGAGAAAATACTGGTGCTGTGAAATCAGGGAAGGCAAGGGCTCAAGAAAAAGAACGTGATTCTTCCAAACGAATAGTGATTTTGTGTACCTCTACTTAAATGATTCTGTTTGTGAACATTCAGTCTCTTTTCCAGCAAGTCTTAGGCCTCATCCTTGGATGAGGCACCTGCAGCTTTAGGATTTCCTTCAAGCATGTCTAACCTTCCTGGTCTGCTTTGCCCTTCAGGACTGCCTTCCAAGGGACTCTATTAACCAGTCTCCTAAACAGACCAAAATCTGCCCTTTGGAAATCCCAGGTAGTCATTCTGCTGATCCCCATCCTTACTTGTCTGAGAATCAAAAACTCTATCATTTTGTGATCACTGTGCCCAACACAGCCTCCAACCACCACATACCTACCTGTTCCCAAACAGGTCCAATGGATGCATTCCCTTGTTGGCTCACTCACCAGCTATGTCACAAAGTTATTTTCCACACACTCCATGAACCTCCTAGACTGCTTCCTCTCTGCTGTGTTGTATTTCCAGCAGACATCTGGTAAGCTGAAGTCCCCCTACAAGAAATGGTACATAAGAAACCAGGAGCAATATTTGGTGTGAGTTCTAATTCTTCTTATTTTCCTGCTACTATTACCACTGAGTCTTCAAAGTCTAGGAGATGAAGAGTTAACCACAATGGATTCTTGAAAAGGAAAGGACTGGGTACAAAAGCAAAACTGGAAGTACTTTCCCAGATAAGAAAAGGACATGATAAAAGGCTCCTTCTGTCAAAGTCAAGGGGAGAAGTTCATCTGACTTCCTTGAGAGCTGGTTGCAGATCTAAGATGGCAAAGGGACTCACACTTTAGAATGGGAAATCTAATGCACCCCTCTTCTTGATGACCCTTGAAAAAAGGAACCACTGATACAACCAAATCTGATCATAAAAACTGATGAAGTAGGTACTCAAAATCCATGAGACGGAGTGAGTCAGGGGGAGAGGAGGTGGGCAGGGAGGAGAAAAAGATATAGAAGTGCCTTGATAAGGGATACAAAATAATTTGGTATTGTATTGGATTTTGTATTGGATTTAGTGGAAGAGTTTCAGTTATAATTGCATAGTGCCAGTAGCAGACACTGTAATAAAAATTGTTAGAGAAGCGTCAGTGTTGCTCTCTCCTGATCTCTCCTGTTTTTCATGTCTGCTCCTGGTCAGAACACTGCAAATCCAACTCTTGTGAGGTCCATAGGGAGGTTGGAGAGTCGGTGACCCCTGTGTTTGGCAGCCTGATGGATATATAGCATAAACTCCTTTATATTCAATAGTTTTAGTGCAACAGTCTTCTGCTGTTTGATGGTGCAGATGAAAGAGAGGTTTTAAAAAGAAGCTGACCAAAAAAAGGAAGGAAGCTTGGTCTGTCAGTGTTGGTTAGCAAAGTCTGCAGCTGACATGATGTGCATTTCTTGAGTGAGAGTAACATTGGGTATTGTTTGCAATGCAGTGAGAAGGAATAGCTTCTCCTCCCATCAGCTGTACTGTAAAGTATATATCTTCTTTATAGACTGTCTCTACTTCATCAAGCTCTTGTCTGGCCTGGTTGGAGGCTTAGTCTCATATTTTATTCCTAAATATGGAGCTCTTATCATGAAGTTACTTTTAGTACAAAAGTTGGATTTCTTTTTTCTGTACTCTGCTGCATAGGTACAGTTTGGCTAAAAGGGTGAGGGAAGGGTGTTTGGGATTTTGTTCACAAGATGGCACTAGCCACTAAGCAGTGCTATATTCCTTTTTAATCCCAGCACTGAATTAGCTAAATCTTTAACAGGGTGGTAGGAAGAGCTGGTAATGATTAACTATAGACAAGACAACTAGAGTCTTTTCTTATATGCATCAAAGGCATCTTTTTGCCTACTTTAATAGGTCTTGGATATCAAAGAAAGAAAATCCGTTTGTTTTTAAATAAAATATAATTGTACCTCAGAGTTAATTGTTAGTTAGAGGGAATGTTCTTGGCACAACGTGAGGAGTGTAAGGTGAAATAATATTTCTGTTGATGGTGGCTGAGATTCTAATTGTCTTTACCCATGAGGCAACAATTTGTTGCATTGACCACTTGCTGTTTGTTTAATTTGAGTATCACTAAATTGTTACCTTAGAAACTGCAGTGACTTATACAGATTTCAAAATGTGGTGCCTTAATACAATATTTCTTTAGCTCCTCAAAAATATTAGACAAATTTCTGTTTATATTACCTGCTCCCATTTTCTTCCTACTTCATTTGTTGTTTTATAGATGAGCTGCTCTCCAGTTGAACAGCCATTCAAGCAGAGATGCATAAGATGCACATGACCAGAGAGGCTGCGTCTCTCTCATTAGTTACTGTGTGAAGTCAGCTGTAGTTTACATTGCCATTTTACAGTTTTTTCTGCTTTGGTAATCCCCATTTTGTCTCCAGCAAGCCCTTCTCATTTCAAGGGAAAGAGGGAGAATAGAATAAAGTTACATTTTAATCTTGCTGGCTTTATATCTATGTAACACACTGTGGTGTGTTCAGTATAATCCATTACTGCTAATAAGCTATGTGTAAAATTGCCTCAGCTGCATTTTATGCAACAGTAATTCTTTCAGATATTAAATATTTGAATTAGTGTAAATGGTAAGTAGCTGCCAGTGCAGAAACTGATTTGTAAGAACATAGCTCCTCTCCTTGCTGTTCTTACACTTTCCCTTCTCTTTATTTAGGACTGGCTCATCCTTTCCTTTTGCTTGAGTGGGACCTGCCAACTCCAGAATAAGTGACTTCATGGAAAGGCTTCTATGAATGAAATCTGTAACCAAGCAAAGTGCAGAGGCTGTGTGCAAGTCCTTCCTTCCCAGCAACTGGATGATAGGCAGAAATGGAACAGACTGAGAGCTGCTTTTTCCTACTTCCCAAGACACTGGTGAGTGGGACTAGTGGGTGTGTTCAACTCAGAAGTGTCACAAAGGACTTTCTTTCCATGGGCAGCCCTTCAGGCACAGTTCTTTCCTAGCCTGTCTCCAAGGGGTATGTCTATCTACTAAATCTTCTTGTAGGCTTTCTTGCCCAGAGCCACCTTATTTGTTATCAGGGGCCTGATTCTACAAAATGCTGAGTTGTGCCATAAGTTTCTACTGACTTTTATGGAGGGACCGTAGCATCCTGCAGTTTTGGGCCTCGAGACATTTAAGAAAAGAGGACCTACAATAAGGTTGTATAATAATACAAAAAAATACCAGTGAGTTTTAATATTGTGGTACTGGCCTCGTAGTACATTATATTATTCTTCCTTCCCATTCCACCAAACTTATTCCAAATTCCACCATGTAAAAGTAGTGTCTGGCCTACTACTTCCTCTCTAAATAGCAAGTGATCAAGAAGAAAATGTGTCATTGTCATATCAACATTCATTTGTCTGTACAGGCTGAGAGCTCGGCAGACCCAGAGACAGCATCAGCTGAAAGTGTACTGGTGTGGTTAGGCAGGACAAGAAGTCTTCCCTGTTTGGTTAACACAGGCTGCTGGGGTGGCACAGAGCTGTGGGACTGGCAAGTTGCCTCCAGAGGTGGAGCAGGGGTTCAGGGTGGTACTCTGGACTGTAGTGTTTCTGTTGGCAGGTTTGTGTGTGTCACTGCCTATGGCTCTGAGGAGCTTTGGCCCATTCATTAGGGAGAAGGGTGAGACTGGATGCTTGCATTCTACAATGCTGGCATCAAGGTGTTCAGAGCCAACAGCTGTACAGCCTGTAAGAGGGGTACTAAAACTGGCATCTGCCTTTTTTCAACAGGTTAGATGATCCTCGCACATACTTATTGAGACTGCATCCAATACAAAGCTAGAGAAAACACCATAACCCCAGCCTTCCTGCTCACTACCCCTCCAGCATTCTTTAGCAACAGCCAAGATAGTAGAATCACTCAGATAATTTGTATCCAGGATGTGCAGTGCTTTGCTCAGCTCCCAGTCCTACAGTCTCTTCCTTTCTGCCACGTTCTCAGCATGAAACTGGGAACAAAGGGCATCTGTAGGCCTACAGAATGGTTGCTCCCTCCTGTCTTCAGAGAAGTTGAATGGGAGCATGACTGTTCTGTGTTGGAACTAATCGGTGGTCACAGCTGCCTCTGAGACTGAGCTGGAGTGTTGTACCCCTGAGAAACCACGGCACGAGCAGTTGGAATTGGATGCCGTGCTATGTGGTGGCTCATGTTGTGCCAGGCCAAGCAATTAGGGCTCATCCACTGAATAAAGCTGACTGTGACCAGGCTTCTTGGCAGTGTATGACTATTGTACAGCAGATGGTGCATGGAGTATAATGGAATAAGAAAATACTCTGAGTGGGGAAAATGTCACGGCTAAAAACGGCACCACAGCTGACGTTGCTCTGGAAAAGCAGAGGCCAACTGAAAAAGCCTTTTATGCAGACAGTGAGTACCAGCAGAAGATGAAGACAGTCACGAGACATGTTTTTTTCTCCTCCCATTTTGAATCAGTTGATATGCCTCAGACTTTCAAGGTGGGACCAAATTAAGATAAGAGGGGAGAGTGTGGTTTTTTTGTTTTGTTTTTAATATGGGAACACAAATTGAAAATGCAAACTGAAGCACCAGCTTTTTCCATCAAGGGAGTTAACATAGCCTCTGTTGCATTTCTATACACTGAGTGGGATCTGAAACAAAGCTATCAAAGAAAATGGTTACTAGATAACACAAAACTAATTATATTAAACAACTGTAATTTGCAAAGCAGAGGAAAACACCCAGGCGGTCTTATAAAATTTAAGAAGGTCGAACAATTGTCCAATACCGTGGAGGTACTAGAAATGAAATCTACTGGCTACAAGTAATGCAGAAAGGAATGCCAGAGCTCAGAGTGTGTTGATGCAGAGGCTCTGGCAAACATTGTTAGCCAAGACAATGCAGCATTTGAAAGAAGGATGCAAGAACACCCATGGGTTGTATTGTTTGCTAGTGGAATGCAGTGAGTATAGGTTGGAGTGGTAGACAGTGAGCTTCAGGAAGGAAGGAAAAGACGATAGTGCTGCTGCAACTGAAGCAAATCTCCCCTAAACCAAATAGTTGTGTTAGCAATGAGTTAGCCAGTGTGTCACAAACTGATATGAACCTCAAATATGGGAATATCAACATAGAAACAGTGCTGATATGACTGAAGAGAAACAGATAAAGCCTAAGTGATGATGGTAAGAGATGTGAGTTGACTGTCTTGGTAAGTTGTGAGTGGGCACTATTAGTTTGCTGGGGACAGGAGGTGGGAGGATAATAATTGTTATGGGAAACTGGGACCTAGCTAGTTGCTGACCTCCTCAGATGAATATGCCCATTTGAGAGGCAGGAGGCAAAAAAAAAAAAAAAAAGTCATTTGAGAGTGTGTGTTCATAGATCAGCAGTATTTGTACCAAACAGCACCAAACAGAGACAGTCCAACTGTCCCATACCATTAGTGTAGCTCTCCTTGCCCTGAGGCAAAAGTCTGGAGAGAGACAAGCAAATTGATTACACTATGAATCACAAAATCAATAGGGGAGCTAACAGAATGGATACCCATTTGTTCACTTGCTCACTATTGTGATAGGGCAAAAACCCAGAATCATCCGCTTCATATATGAACCCAAAGAAATTTAATTGAGAAAGGAGCATTCCCCATGGCCTAGAAGAAAAATGCTTGAAGATGTCAAACATTTAAGCATGGTGCACCAGCAAAGTTCTGAAAGCCTAAAAAGTGTGCATTTGTATATTTAAACCTGCATTCCTATGGCACTACTTTCTCAGATAAACTGTGGAACTTGGACCTGCACTCTGGTCCTGGAATGAGTGAATGTTGGGATAAGACTTGTTTGTGCATCATTTCCCATCCTCTCTCTTGAAGTCCTGGTTTTCATTAAGAAGGAGAATAGCTGTGCAGGCAGGGGGAGAGCCAGAAAGGTCTCTGTGGGTACTCCCATGTGGCTGTATTATGGAATATACTTATCCTGGATAGCCATAAGAAGCCATTGTTGATTTCTTTGCACTCGAAGGATTGCTTTTCTCAGAGACATTTGTGAGATAGATGTTTTACTAACTGCTAGAAGCTCTGAGTGATCAGGCCTGTGCAGTGTGTGGATGCTGAGGAGTACTGACTGTGCATGGTTGGGAAGGGAAGCAGTGCTGCACTTTCTGTGAGGGTCCTCTGCGGTGTCCCACGTGCACAGGGGTGTGTGGTTGCAGCCTGCAGACTGCACAAGGCAGACCTCTGTGCCTGCTTGGCTCAGGGTGACTTCTGAAGCAGGAAATTGAGCCCATAAGCAAGCCACCTCCTATCCAGCCCTTCTCCCCATTTTCCATAATGCTCTTCTTTATAATTATCCTTCCCTTAAGTAAATTGACTTTCCTGGCTTCTTTTTCCCTTCAGTGATACCAGCTACCACGTAATAACACGTGCCATCTCTTTGTGATAAACATTTCCTTCCTTCTCTACTTTTATTGCCTTTATACTGCAAATATTTGGGGCCAGGTTTGGCTTCTTTTATGTTTATGTGGTACTTAAAACAACAGAACTCAAATTTGGGCTGAAACTACCAGAATTTACTCACCCCCATTCTTCTTTATCATATATAGAAGATAAGTTCTACTGGTAAGTGCTCTGGAAAAAGCACTGCTGCCTCCATTGGTCTTGGTTCCTGATGTGCCTCGTTTGTGAAGAGGATGTGGTGGAGGAAATTGCTCTACACGCAACATGGAGTTAATTGCTCCTTGTTATACTCTTATTCAACATCTCTCTTTTTTATATGTATATTTAAATTTCTCCTTTTTCTATTGAGCACTAACAACAATGTATACAGTTCAGATTATTTTTTCTTTTATGAGCAGTAATAGCCTTCTCTGTCTCCTTGTTATGATGACTAGTGAGTTCAAACAGTTTCACATCACTCTTCACATATAGCTTAGCAGAGTATGTCATCTAGCCTCTTCCCTTCAGCCATTTGTTCCCATCTCAGCAAGTTCTTAGGCTAAAAAGGTTCCTAAATTGCCTTAATTGGTCTGTGAGCCACATATAATGCAGCCTGGATTGTGATGCTGCACAGAAAGAGAGGAAACCTCATTCATTGTAAGTCAGTGTTGTTCTAATGTCTTTCAGCCAAGTGCTGCTTGCAGATATTTATGCAAAGAAAGCACCTGTTCTCTGTAGAGCCAGTCCTAGTGGCTATTTCCCGATTTTGGATCATGTTTCCTTCAGAAAATAGGGGTGAGAGAAAGAGCAGCTCAGCTGAAGAGGAGAAATAAGAGATTTGTGGAGAGGAGAATCATGTTTGAATTCCTGTCTTGGGCATGTATGAGAAAACACACAGAAGCTGGTGGGCTTCTGGTTTGGTTCCAAAACCCAAAGGTTCTGGGATCTTGTAATTACCAGAGAAGCATGGGTAGAGAAAATCATTACCTAGAGAGTTCTTGTGGTAGAGGATCCTCACTATAACATGAACACAGACAAAAGTCAACAGTGGTGCAAAACAACCTGAGTGCTACTGCTAGCTGTGCTCCAAGCAGTTTGCTTTGTTTGCCAGTGGAATTTACACTGGCCAGGTAATTCTTGCCTGACTAACTAAAAACTGGCTAGCATATGCATGGTAGTGTCTTACACAGACAAAATCTGTCTGGAGAAACTTAAAAAGCAGCTCCTGTTTCTTGAGGTAGGGGAGGATTAAACTGCAGAAAGTGATGGACAGGCTCACTAACATATGTGTATCACTAAGCTTGTACACTGAGACTGGCTAGGCCTAAATGGTTGCTGCCCTGCAAGGGCATGGACAAGGAAGAAAATGCTGGGTTAAGCAGCTCTGGAGGTATTTTGACCACTCTTGCAGTCTGTTTAGAACATGAAAAAAGGACCAGAGGGAGGTGGGCTCTGGTTTTCCTTGAGGCTGGAGTTTCTTGTCTGTGTTTACTTGCTTTCAGCTCTGTGGTTCTCTGTGCTCTCAGGCAGAGTGTAGCCTGTGTGTCAGGCTGGGCTGAGAACTTCAGGTGACTCCCCTCTTCTTGTGTTTCCCAAGCATCCCTAGCTGGCTCAAGGCTCTTAGCATAACATACCATACAGTAGCATGAGGCTCAAACTCTTAGTATAAATAGTGAGGATTGCTCACTTGGCAAGAGTTGGCTTTAGCTCTCAAGAAAGCTTTCATTGTCTTGCTCTGAGTTCCTCAAGTCCCTACAAAAAAAAAAGTTGTTCAGGTGGCCTCAAAGTAGGGAACACATGCAGTACAGGAAAGGCAAAAATCTCAATTTTGCATTTAGAAGAAAAAGTAAGCAAGGAGTGTGGAAATAAGGCTTTGTGTGCAACCTCAACTCCTTCCTCTATGCTGTCTTCCCAATATGCAGCCCACTTTTATTGTTTTTCTTTTTTTTCCTTTCAGTCCTGGTTTGGGCTGTTGTATTACGCTCAGTTTTCATTACCAGAAATACATCAGTTCCCAATCCTCTGAATTACAGAGCTTGAAACAATGGCATAAGTAAGATAGTAAGACCCCCCCAAACCAAGAATCTACTGAAAATCTATTTTAAGCCATTTTGAGGGGAAGAAGGAGGATTTCAGAATCAGCAGAATTCCCTTCCCACACCTGCAGTTCTTGTAGAAGAGGTGGGAAATGTACCAGATCACCTGGAGTTGATGAGGGAAACCTACTTAGGATTTCTTGATTTAAAAACTGCTGGACTTTTTGTATTGTCACAGAAAGACTTTACAAAACTCTGCTGTGTTTCATGTGTGTCTCTTCTCAGTAATTTTTAAACATGTCCTAAATATAATGCACATAAAATATGTTTTGGATACTGCAGACAAGAATGTGTGCATATAATGGCTGTTAGTATTTGCAGGATAGGAATCTAACTCAGCAGGTGTGCTAGAAACACCTAGAAGAGAGATCTGCTCATCTGAGAAATCACAGAGAACTGCAGACTGGAAAGCAAACTGTGTGGCAGATAAAAGCAACCAGTGCCTTTCGAACTTCTTGATGATTTTTTATTGCTATGTGTAAAACAGCTATGAGAACGTTTTAATGCATCTTTTGGAAGGAAGGGTAGTTTTAAAACTGAAGTTTTATTTCTTTCTTGCATTTATTTTTCTGTCTCTGTGCCTGCTCATACTGCAATCTTCCATTGCAATGCTTGAGGCAGGGGTGGCAGCAGCAGCCTGGCTCTTGGTCAGGCTGTGGCAAGCACAGGAGGAGGTATCTGGCAGATCATACACTTGTTCTCCACCTCTATTTTGAAACAGGCAGTGGGATGGCTCTAGCCAACAATCCTTCAGTTAGACCATGTGGATTTGTGAAAATACCATTTAAAGTTCCTGTCTGAAAACCATGATTTAGTAGAAAAGTATGTCAGTGTTCTTACTGAATTATACCAATGTAAAGAATTCTGGCAGTTCTAACAATAACCTTTCTTTACGTATCTTTAAAAAAACCCCTCTACTGTTCCTTTTCTACTTATTTTTCAAAAAGTTCCTCATTGTGAACTACAGAATACAGCTTTCTAGAGAAAGCATTTCTATTTTTCTACTACCTAGAAGAATCAATGTTCTTTGTTGTGAAACAAGCCTGTAAATATGTAACTCCTGAAAGCTTAAAGTTTATCTCTTGCATGAGAAAGCAAATTCAGATCAGGAGTCCAAATTTCAAAGTTTTCTTTATCTTAAGTTTTAAAGATTAGGATTGTGGAGAAGTAGGAGGATATGAACTAATAACATTTCAGAGGAGACTTCTGAGCTCTGAATTTGGCATTCATCAGCAGTGTTGAAGTTCCTGAAGTTTTTCTTATTTTAAGCCGTTTATTTACTTTGTCTGTAGTCAAATTATCATAAAATTAGGAAACACATTAACCACACATCTGTTATCACAGTGGTTCTATCAAAGCCTGATTATAGTAATTTTTAAAATCAGAGCCCGTAAGTGAAGTCTGTAGTATCTGTTTTCATGTGGATAAAAAGCCGCACTCTTTTTGAAGAGAAATTGATCTGACTCTGCACACTTGGATACCAATTAGGAAGAAATTCTCACTGCAAAAGCACAAGGAAGAGTGGGTGGAAGGTTGTACATCTCTTTAAAAAGGAACTGTAATAATACCCTTTTTACAGTCATCTTAATCTTACCATATGAATCACGAGAGTATCTGAACACAGATATCTGAACACAGGCTTCTGGGTGTGGGGAAGGTGCACCTGAAAACAAGCCATAACTGATGAAAGGGTGCTGTGCTGTGCTCTGTTCCAGCAGTGAGATACTCTTAAATGTTAATGCAATGCATTTCTTGCAGGTGAAGGTGTGATGTGCAGTTTTTGTACCCATTTATGTCTTTTTGGTAGAGAACCTGTTTCCTCCCAAAACAGCTGCAGTTACTGAAACCCTGTGTAAAAGGTGTCATTAGCTTAAAAAGAGCTGTTGCTGTATCCTCTATGGGTGTAAGGTCAGATCTATCTTGCACATCCTGCATGATGAGACTTAGGTATTTGAGTCTCAGGTGTGCTCTGCTGTGCTGCCTTTGTGCCCAGCCTTGTGTGTGACTGGGATGGAGGAGAGGTCACAGTGTTATGGTGCAACTGGGGTAGGTTTTGGAGCCGAGGGACCTCTTGCTAGAAGGTGATTTTCTATCAGTAGCTTCATACCCGTGGTTCTTCCTCCATCCTGCACTTGGGAGTCAACTTTGTGCCTTGCCATGAGATGCATCTGGTGATGCTGGACTGAAAGAGGATGGGTAAGGTGCCTGTGGACTCAGAGGGACAAGCAAGCTTTAACGTGTGGGTGGCTTGGCAGCAGTTGTCCATGGGCATACTTCTGTCCTTGGGGAAACATGGGGGAATCTGAGCTAACTTTACCCTTCTTCTGGGTTTCTTTGTCTATACAAAGATGGTTGTACTATATTACATAATGGCTTTTTCATGCAGGCAAGTCATGACTAACCCCCTTACCTCTGTGTCATAAAATTGTCTCTGCTGCTGCCAAGGCTATGGGCAAGCCTTCTTCTCCATAAGTGATCTGAAGGAGGTTACTCTGCACCTTCACCCTTTAGGGCTCCTCTGGCTTCTGTTTCTTCAGGTCTGGCATGTTGAACTGGCTCTTCAGCTAGGAAAGAGGCACAGCTCCGTTGAACTCAGCTCTACTAACCAGTGTGGATGGTATGTATGATCTATTATTATTAGTGTTCCCAGAGGGTGATAGGTGTCCAGATGCTGTTACTGTAGGCAGGGAATAACAAGCCACAGTTTTGTCCTTAATCTGTATCTTTGTAATGCTATTGTGGAGGGAAAAGGTGAAGAAGCATCTTGCCTTCTCTCACTTCTGCTAGTATTTACTCATGGATGTGACAAGCTGTCATTTTCTAGTTTGTGTGAAAAGTGACACTTATTTCCCTTCCCCTCATTGCAACCTTGCCAATGTATTTGCTGCATGCAGATATAGACTTGTGTTCATTTCCCTAGCAGATGTCACAGTGATTCAGTGCAAAATCTGCTCGGGGACATGATGATAATTGAACTGCTCTCCAGCAAGGGGAGATGAATGTGTTGGTATTTTCTGCTTCTGTTACAATAGTAGAGCTTTATATTTCAGATCCTCTATTTAGAGTTTTAACTTTCCATTTTGCTCAAGAAGGCGGTAATGTGTGGAACTGTTTTAAACACTTCAGACTTCTGTAGAACCAAATGTAAATAACTAAAATATCTGATCCTAAAAAATAACAGATCTCTGCAGATTTCTACAATAGGATTCTGAATATCCAGGCATATAGCAAACTGCTATTTCTAAGTTCTTTTAGGCAAGGCTGGATGAGATCTACTGACATACTGATCTGTATTCAAGGTCATGTTTCAAGTGTGCATTGTCTAAAGTGTTTAGGAGCTGACTTTACAGCCAGTGCCATTGTGAAGTGACAGTTTGATATTTAGATGCAAGAAATGTCTATGAATAGAATGTAAATGCTACTGTTATTTAAAGTAGGGTTTAATTAAATGCTGGCTCCTATTAGTCAAAATTTTCTGAGAATGCTTATCCTTTATTTCACTTCTGCATCCATTTACGTGGAAAAATCATTCTCTGCTGAGGAGGTGGCTCAAGAAGGTTTGGTATTCTTATGGTGACAATCCAGGGGCACCACTTCCCTCTTCGGAATACAGGTTGATTATATAGCTGCAGCAAAATAATAGAGGAGCCAAATTAAAAAAGAGTGAAAAGCAGTAACTAGCTGCTCACATTGCTTCTGCTGCTGTGCTAGTTTTTTGATAGCTGTATAATTGATATGTGTGGCTGGGATATGCAACATCCAATTAGTGTGCATGCTCGATGCCTATATATTCTTTCAGGAGTTCCCAACTGCCTGCTATTTTCTGTTGTTACAAGTAGATGCTTACACAGAGTGCATCTCCAGCTGGCACTTGACCAAGCCTTCTCGGGGCTCATGGAAATACCCCTCCTTTAATAAAGTTAATGTCAGTGGAGATTGCCATCTTCAAGCATTTTGATATCCTTGGCACAAAGGAAATGCGGTTTCCTCCCTCTGGAGGATTAGACAGCATTAAAGCTGCTCCATCTGTGAAGATTAACACACTGCTGGGTGGCTGCTTTTTCTCCCCTTCCCCCCCTTGAAGGAATTACTGCTCCAAAGGAGTGCCTGCAAGAGGAGAGCTGTACTGCAGACTGCCTGACATCTGCTTTGTTCTTTTTGCTCTGTCTGCAAGAATGCCTGCATCTGAAAAATCAGTTTCATCTCCTGCTGTTTGGAGAGGATGTTCCTGTGCTGGTATCCCACTGCGCATCCCCGGCACTGTGCAATGGCAGCTGGAGGACTGAGGCCGCTGCTGCAGCTGTTGTTATACTGGGATGCCCTCCCAGTCCTGCTTGCTGGGACTGGGGAGTGGTGCAGATGCCAGACTCAGTTGGAGCAACTGCCCTTTTAGACGAAAGGGAGCAGTTTTTAAATCCAGTTACCTGCACAAAGTAATGGAAGAATTTGCAGTTAGTCTTTCCTAGGTTGAGCATTTTTTCTGTGGCAAAAGAGACTCTCCTTGTCTAAGGAAAATCAAGATACTTCAAATGGTACTGCAAAAATTCTCAAGTCTCTGCAACAGATGAGCAAACCTAACCCCAGATTGGGAGGCAGAATGATGAAGCTGCATCATTTTGACAAATGGTGGTGTTGAACCATGGCTAATGGCAACTGCTATGTAACAGTTTATATATGAAAAAAAAGTCTGTTTTTGAGAGAATTTATTACCATAGAAAGAAGTACTTTTTTTAGTTATGTAACTGATGCTATGGAAATCTTAGTGAGTTTTCTTTTTTAAGGACTGTGCAGTAAGGCCTGGCTCCTAAATGGGTAATTTTAATTCAAAATGAGAAAAGGCCTTTTCCAGAACTAGTGGAATAGAGCAACAATGAAGCATACCAAAAAAGACAGTCCAAAAGAGTGGTTCAAATAAAATTTAAGAAATTATTCTTGGGGTCTGCTTTTGAATTTTGTTGTAAGGTTCTTATGTGACTTTTTGCACTTATTTGGCCTCTTTATTTGTCTTTGTCTGAAAAGCAGATATAACAATAATACAGATCTTCTCTCAATCTCTTGCTCAAAGCTAATTCTGTTGTCATTCTCTGGCACAGCACTTGCTTCTACCATGCAGGGGAGACAACAGCTAGCCTGCCTTGGGAACAGATTTTTGCTCGTATATTGAATTAATATATATAAGCCTAGGTCTGGAACTTGTCTGCAGCTGCTGGTGAAAGAGAAAAATCTGAAGCAGTTCAAAATAGTGAGTCCAGAAGCATGTGATGCAGGTATCTGTAATCTGGTAGCTTTCAATGTTTGGTCTTGTGTTTTCAGAGTCTTCCATTGATAGAGCTCTAATTACTCAGTGTAACAAAACTCTGAAGACCCCTTTCTCCCCTACTCCTGCATTTCTACACTGTACTTCCCAGACATAATGTCAGTTTGTAGAAGCTGTGAGGATATTCTCTAATCCTCAGAAGTCCCCAAAGCAGTGGGCAGTTTTTCTTTTTTACTTTTTTTTTTTTTTTCCACAGAACCTAAGCTGAGCCTTCTTGCTGCTGCCTTTATTCCTCCCTAGGTCACTCAGGCAGCCCCAGCAGCCTCCACTTTATGCCTGCCTTGCCTAAGGGACCTGTGGGGAAGAGCTGATGAAGGGCAGGATGGGAGAAGGTCGGCCTGAGGATTGTTGTCCAATCTGGGCTGCAGCACTGAGAGAGTGCTACTCGAGACTGTGTTTTGGTGGTGGAAAGTTGGGGTGTGGGGAAGTGATTGAGAGTTGGGGTGAAACAAGGAAATGAGGGGAAAATTTTCAGTAGGGGGAGCGAACATCAAATTCCACTTCTAGGGGAGGGATTTCCAGCACATAAAATTGAGGCGTTTGGAAGAGTGGGAAGAGAAATTAAGGCCAAAGACAAATTAAAGAAGGAGAGAAGCAATGGCTTAAATGATACTTGTGATGATAGAAAGAAGGGGAAAGTATTATGACTAAGGAAGAAACAAGGCAGAGCTCGGAAGCTGAGGGAGAAATAGAAGTGACAGAACTGAAGAGTGGAGAGCAGAGGTCAGAGTGTGAGCCTATTGTCTGCATTGCAATCTGATGTGTTTATTCAACTCTTGGAGACGTGAGGCACTTGCTGCTGGCAGGGAGGCTTCCCTGTGTGACTGACTTTGGTTTCACAGCCTTGGTGCTGCTCTGGGCTGCTCTTAGACACCAAGACGGAAATGTAGGGATATGGCTCTGCAGCAGCATGCCCCTGCAGGTTATGTCATGGGGAAAGGCAGGAGAGGGAACACAGTTAATCACTACTTCTCCTGATATATAAAGTTGGGTGCTAAAACAGACTCCACTCCTACACACAATGTGCTCAGTCACTCCATTTTTATGTAACAGGAAGCACTGAAAAATATGATTTTGCCAGGGCAGAAAATTTTTGTATTAATGGTAAGAGAGAGAAAAAAAGGCTTTGTACACAGGAAGCATTTCTGTGCTAAGACAGAGCAAAGCTCTGACAGATTTTCAAAATTCAAGTATTTTAAAGATTTGTGGATTTCTATACATATCTGGAAGGAGACACTTGAAGTGTGGACAATTTTAATCTTGCAGGCATCAAACTTAAATTTGTTAAACTGACAATTTTTTCTGTATCTAGATGCTTGATAAGCTCCTTTTTTTTTTTTTTTTTTTGACACAAAGTAAATTAGGCTATAACCAGCCTGGAAAGGAAACTAAAGACAAGGGTAGAAAAAACATTTCCTATTTCTTCTGTCGCTGCTTGTGGGTAGTTGAGTGTGGTTAGGAAGCTAAGAGACTGTGCAAAGAATTTTCTTAATATCTTGCTAATGAGACTTGGCTGTGGAAGGGTCTGTCCCAATCTGTGGGCTTCCCAGCTGCTTCCCTCTTGGCTGTCAGGCTGCCCTTCTCTACTTGAAAGCAGGAATTTCCCTTTGGATGCCAGCCCCTGTCTATTGTTTCGCTATATATAGACCAGGATTCTGCCTTTCTTTGCTCTTGAGCTGGTCATGATGATAATGAGGTCCCAAATCTTTCTGTAGCCACATGGTCTACTCAGCCCCCTGTTTGGAAGCTCATTTTGAATAGGTAACTGTTGCCCCAATCCTCTGGGCCATCCTTGTAGTTGAAATGTCAGCACTATTTCCCTTTGTTTAATCAACCTTTAAGAAAAGGGATTTGTGCTGGAAACCAAAGGAAAAGTTTCCCTGGATAGCCAATGCTAGAAGGAACACTGACATCCTCTGAGGAAAGGTGTTCTGGAAGCTCAAGGTGTTCATGGTGCGTGCTCAGCAGCTTAAAATAGGCTGAATTTCCTGTCTGAGAGCAAGATTAGTGAGAAGCAAAGTCTGTGGTTGAGGAGCCTTCAGCGGTCACCAGGTTGCTTTTGCACAGAGCTGTGCTCCAGCCTGCACACGATGGGTACCTTTGCTCCGTAGGAGATGACTCACTGGAGGTGGGAAGATGGCTGTGTCACAAAGCATCTGTCAGGAGCATTGCCTGTGACCGGGAGGCATAAGGAGAATCTTTCCTGGTGAGCTGCAATGTGCCAAGTGCATAGAGTAACCATGCTGTGTGAAGAAAAGGTTGTGGAAATTGCCACTTTTGGGCAACCCTTCATGGCTCTCTCACAGAAAGTGCAGCAGATACATGAATACCCTGAACCAGACCCCCAGGAACTTCAATACCTCGAATTTCTTGTTTGTCATTGCATTTTCATAGTGCAGGGACTCCTGCCTTCATCTGTCAGTGTTGCATTTGGTATCATGAACAGTGTGGGCTAGTGGCAAGAAACCAGTGAAGGGACTTTATCCTGTAAATTTACCAGTGAGAAACCTACTGATACAGTTAAATAGCCACAAATATGGAATCAGTCTGAACATTAAGCAAAATGTGATATATCCTTGCATGTGAGTAATGTTATTTAAGAATGAAGAGGTGGTTCTTTAAATAAATGCTTTAAATGTGGTTTGTGTAGATGTCTAAGTATAAAGAATAAAAGATGAGGGTGGGTGTTTTTGTACTGAATAGCAATGATGTATCCGCACTGCTGCAAAGCATTTGTGAATTGTTGGGCTAGGCAGATGAGAGTGGCACCTGCATCTCATTTTAGCTCTCATGAGGCAATGCCTCTTGTCTAAGGCCTTATTTTGAGTAAGGACTAATACCTTTGCATTTGATCCTGCTGCCATTGAAACTGATGGGAGACTGCTTATCAAGGAAAGCAGATAGCAGGACCAGGAACCTATGGCAGATATATTCAACTTAAAAGGATGCAGTGTAGGGTTTTTCCCTGTTCAAGTATCAAGCACTGTAAAAGGGATCTTCCTTATCAGTCAGCAGCAGATCTGAGGAAGAGTCTTATGTTACTCTGTTATTTTCTAAATCTGCAAAAGCAGCAAACGCTCTATGTTGGCCAAAGGAGCAGCAGGACTGCTTTGCTCCTCTGCAGTGTCATTGCACTGATGGTTTCCAGTGGGAAATTCCACCACCACCAGCCTTGCCAAAGATAGCCTGGAGGAGGAGGAAATGTCCCGTGATAATGGTGGTTCTTTCCCAAAGAAATAACAACAAGCAGGGAAATCCATCAAGCCGTTAGTCATGCATTTTATACACATATATATATACATAGCACAGTGGATGTGAGTGTGTAGCTCATGGGATATAAATGTATATGCTGTAGAAATTGGCCCAGCAGATAATTTTGCTAATAAGCTTTGTATTTAGTTTTTATGAAAGATATTAAGATTAGTGCGGCTAGAAAATAGGTTGTACCTCTTTAAATGAGCCTCCTTTCTGTGAAGCCTGAAGGTTATTTTTAATTTTAAATGGTGCTTGTTGAAAAGAAGTGAAATCAAAGGGTATTTTGGAATGTGGCTTTTTCTTTAAATACATTCCTTGTAGGTGGGAAAGTCTACAATTTTTTGTACCACAGATGCTCAAGCTCCATTAATGTCTTTGTGTGCAAGTTCATAAGGCAATAACATCTTCCAAACTGGTGTAGGAGAGATAATTGATTTTTAGTGCTTTCTAAAATGCAGAGCACAGACATACCACAACCATTGTGAGTATGGAAGCGTGAAAATTTACTTGAGAAATAAGCCAGGGGAAGTTTTGATTCTGACCACTTCTAAAGTGTTTAGTACCCTGCATATGCATTCAGGAAATTTAAAATCTTCCATAAACGCAGGACATAGCTTCAAAAAAATATGTCCTTGCCTCTTAGATTAAATTATGGGGGGCCAGATCTTCAAATGTACTGTGACTGTGGGTGAGATCCTATTTAATGTTTAAAAATGTTTTGAACACGTGCAATATACTTCTGAAAACCAGAAAAGCATATAGGATTTGAACGGTGACAGAGCAATGTCTTTGCTGCAGTTTGGAAGATGGAGATGGTGGCTTTGTTTTTAAACGAGACATTCCCTGAACTAAACTAATTTCTGGTGTAACACTGCAAAAGTCAGTGTGGTAAACTGGTCTTCAGGGTTAATTCAGTTAAGAAACTACATGCTGGATTTTATGCTCATAAATATATTTGGGGAACCATGTTTTATATATATATGTTTTTTTTTCTCCTTAGAATTGGACTGTTTATGCTTCTGTGTTTGTTTGATGGTAAATTATTTAAAACCAAATTGCAACAGTGCTTCAATTGTTGAAGGGAATTGGAAGTTAGCCTCTAGCATCATCATCGATGGAAGCAGAAGAATTTTTCCGAGCAGAACTATTTCTCCAGTCCCCTTGTGGAGAGGGGCAGTGTTCTGTAGGGAAGGCTCTGTCTCTCAGGCTGTTTTCTTCTCAAAGGTTTCCATGAACTGAAATGTATCTTCAGTAATCAAATGTGCATTAATTAGTCCTGAACACTGCTCAATATGCTATCAGTGTTCAAAAAGAGAAGATACATGTTTCTGAGGAAGGAAATTAAACTTTGATTTGTATTTTAGGCCCTTGCCCCTAGCGCTTGGGCAGAAGCAAGCTCTGAGGGCAAGCACGAGCAGAAATTTAAATGTAAGATGAGATTTGGAAAAAAACCCAACTCTTCTTTAAAATCCATTCAGAATCTACCATTATCAAATATATGTAAAATTACACTATCCATTCCCTTTGAATTTTACCCCCTAAATTAACTACAGTAATTAGGATGTTTCCTCAGGCAGTTCTTCACTGATGCATACTTCTTCCCAGCTGATTTTATTTAAAATGCAACTTCTAGTTCCCCAATGGCTATTCAGAAATGTAATACCTAATCTACAAACCATCCTCCAGAATGAGGGAGAGAATTCCTCTCTGTATTCCTCCCTCGAAGTACAGACATTTCAGTCTTTCCTCTGCCAAATGTTGTCTGTACACTGAGAATTTCCATGGGACAAAAAAAAAGAGATTACCTAGTGACTTCCCCCAAAAGTATGACTGTAGCAGTGCTCTTGGCCAGAGCATCACCCTTGTGCAGGAGTTTCTGTGCTCCAGGATCTAATGTTAATGATAAGGCTTGTACCCCAAATGTTTGCTGTCATGTCACAACACAGAGGTGTTGCCTGTTGCAATTGAATTGGTTGTTGAAGCAACTTGGATCATGGCTTTTCCTGCACCAGAACCTCTCCTTGTGCTTTTTAGTTGAGCTGTACCATCTCCAGCACAGCTCATGTTAAGCTGCAGCCCAGCCTGACAGGTCTGGGCTAATTTTCTGCTGCGGCCACTCTGGAATCCCATTAGTGAAAGAGCAAGCTGTTTCTTCCTGCCTTAACTTCAGAGTGCTTTGTTCAAATATTGAATACTTGGGACCAGGGTTTTGAAATATTGATACAGGAGAAAGCACAGACTGTCTCGGTCAAGCCTCGTGCAGGCTTTACTCAGACGCCTTGGCGCATGTAGGACCTGTGGGGGAAGCGAAAAGGTCAGTATGACTGGCTTTCTGGGGGTGGGGTGAGGTTGGGGAGGTGTCTGGCTTTTAACTGATTGTGTAGGAGAGATTTGCTGGGATGAGATCACTCATGATTTGGCAAAGATAATACCCAGATGCCATCATCCGGAGTTGACTTCGCGCATAGTGTTACCTTTAAGCGGAACACAGAATAATAGACTTACAGAACTGTTTTGGTTGGAAGGGACCTTAAAGATCCCTTCCAACTCCCCTGCCACAGGCAAGGATGCCTTGCACTAGACCAGTTTGCATAAAGCCCCATCCAACCTGGCCTTGAACATTTCCAGGCATGGAACATCCACAGCTTCTCTGGACAACCTGTTCCAGTGCCTCACCACCCTCACAGTAAAGTATTTCCTCCTAATATCTAATCTAAATCTACCCTCTGTCAGTTTAAAGCCATTTCCCCTTGTTCTATCATTACATGCCCTTGTAAAAGTTCCTCTCCAGCTCTTTTGTAGGCCCCTGTTAGGTACTGGAAGGCTGCTATAAGGTCTCCCCAGTCTTCCCTTCTCCAGGCTGATCAACTATCTCAGCCTGTCTTCATAGGAGAGGTGCTCCAGTCCTCTGATCATCTTCATGTCTCTCCTCTGGACTTGTGCCAACAGGTCTATGTCCTTATTTCGAAACCCCGAAGACTGGCTGCAGTAATCCCGTCGGGGTCTCACAAGAGCAGAGCAGGGGGGGAGAATCACCTCCCTCGACTTGCTGGTCACGCTCCTTTTGATGCAACCCAGGAGGCATTTGGCTTTCTGGGCTGTGAGTGCACACTACTGAGTCACGTTGAGCTTCTTGTCCGTCAACATCCCCAAGTCCTCCTTAGGGCTGCTGTCAATGCATTCTTCTCCCAGCCTTTATTTGTGCTTGGGATTGTGCTGACACAGGTGCAGGACCTTGCATTTGGCCTTGTTGAACTTCATGAGGTTTCCACAGGCCCACCTCTCATGCCTGTCAAGGTCCCTGTGAATGGCATCCCTTCCCTACAGCCTGTTGACCTCACCACACAGCTTGGTGTCATTGGCAAACTTTCTGAGAGTGCAGTCAAACATGAAGCCTGCCAATGTGATGGCCAGGATTATTCCCTGGATATTTGTGAGGTTCTGCTGCCCTTTGCATGTGACAGTGGTTTCAGCCAAAACTATTACATGGGGAAGAGAAAAAATGGAACATGTAAATAATAGTCTTGAGTCTTTTATTGATAATTATGTGTACTGAATAGTCTCCTTTTCCCTTTTTTGTCAAATCTTTTCCAAAGGCCACTTTTCTCTTTATGCTTTAGTGATGTTTGCAGTGATGACAGACATATGACGTGTACATTCTTCAGTGATTTTATTATATGTAAATCTTCCCAGTGTATTAATTTGATATAAAATGATCTCAGTGGCCTCTGGGCTCTGTTAGAGATTTCAGAGATGTGGGGAAAGGGGCTTGTGTATCCGTACCATCTCTTGCACTACACTAAGCTCTGCGGGCAGCTCTCCCAACTTGCTAAATCCATAGTACGACTGAGGAACAAGACAGCTTGCTTTGCCTTGATAGTAGCAGATTGATGAATTTGGCTGGAGATTTTTTCAGCTGTAACAATCACAGGAATTGTCATGGTGGCAGTGGAAGAATGGAATCCTTTGTGCAAACATCACAGACCCCTTTGGGAGAGCACGTCTGTGCAGGAGCATTTCTGTACCCCAAGCAGTGGGCAATGCTTTGTGTGACATTGCTGTGGGTCAGCCTGCGTAAGTTTTGGAGAAACATGGCACAGCTGTAGTAGCTGTTTTACATAGCCTCGTTTTCTAGAAATGAAAGTGATAACAGCAGGATTGCCAGCATTAACTCTTCCACGTGCAGCTTTGTGTTTTCTGTGCTCTTTCAGGATGATGAGAATGTTGGACATTTGGCCTCTACAGTCTTGGCGTGAGCCACAGCACACTAGGGATGAGAGACGCCAGGGCCCTGGGAACCTCTGGCTGTGTGTACACGTTGAATTCCCTTAATGGACAGCAGTAAGAGTAAACACTTGGCTTTGGCTGATTTGTTTTTGTTTTTGATTTTTTTTTTTCCTTCCCCTTTACATGATTTCTTCTGCTGTGAGAAGTGACGATGTTGCAAACAACCCATCTGCGTTTTTGCAACACCTCCTCTGTTCCTTGATTATTTTAGTTTGTTGGTGTCATTTTGCATGTTTATACTATTTTCAAATGTTTGTGTCACTTTCCTCCCATCTTTTTCTTCCCCTGGTTGCTTTATAGTGTTTGGAAGAGCTTCACTGCTTTTCTTTCGCCTCTTTTTTTACCTTAGTTACCTTAGGAATGTGAATTTTTATCTTATGCTTTGCTGAGATTTTTTTCACCTTCAGTCTCATAAAGGAAGTTTCTTTCTTCACGGCATCTAAACTTTCATTTTATTTTTTCCTGTTATCTTTTGAGGAGCTTTATAACAAAAATAGGGTTAAATCAAAGGTGGAGATATATTCTTCATCTGTTTGAAATGACTTGTTATCTTCCCAGAGGGAGTGAGGAAAGTTCAGTGTGGCTGGTGTGAATTGGGGAATGGCCTTGGTTCAGTCAGTTGCTGCTTCTTGTCTTGTTTTTCCTACATGGGTTGCTTGCTCCATGTGCCTTGGTGGGACTGTCTTCTCTGCATCTTGAGGAGGCAAAAGACAAAGCATGTTGTTTTTTCTTTTCAGCATCAAGGGAATGTGCTTTTAATCTCTCATAGGAGTTGCTGTGAGAAGGGAAGAAAAAGTAATTTCTTAAAATTTTATTTCTTTGCTGCAGACCACAGAAGGGGTTTCAGCCATGCCCAAGGCCAGTAAGGTAAAGAGATGCTGGCGCCCATCCCTGCTAGTACACTGCTCATCAAAAGGGTTGCCCACTCTTTTCCCATTAGTGTTTAGGTACCAGTTTGGGCACTGCCCCTGTGATTAAGGAAACCCTACTCGGAAATGCTCTGCTAGACAGGGGCCATGCATGTACATACTATCGGTGCTTCTTGCAAGAAGTTCCTTTTTACCGACAACAAAGGAATGTGTCTTCAGTATGTCTTTTGCTGCTGCATGCAGTAGCTACAATAGTTGATTGCCTAGCTGCCACACAGTAGAAATCTGGGTTTCATTTGAATTTTCAAGGTTGTTGAAAGCGTCTTTAGTATTTTTCTTTCCTCCCTCTCTCTCTGCTTTTCTTCTCCACAGGCATGTCAGCCTCCAACAGAGCTCGAAAAAGAGGAAAGAGGAAAAGAGGGGTGGTGGGGAGGAGAAAGCCAGCAAGGTGTTGTTAGCATTTCCCTGCACCTGAAACTACTCGTTCTGGTTTCACGCAGTGCCATTGCGGGGGGCGTTGGGGGGACGGGACGGCGGGGCGAGCACCGAGCGCGGCAAAACCCATAGGCTTTGGCATACCAAAAAAAAAGGGGCGTGAGGAAGGATTTAAAAAAAAAAAAAAAGAAGGAGGAGGAGGAGGAAACCCCGTAATTTTGCGCCGATTTCCTCGTTGCGGTGCGAACGCACAAAGAGACGGCGGGGCTGCTGTAGGGAGGGAGGGGTTTCGCCCCGGAGGCGGGGGCCGGGCGCGGAGCCGGAGCGGGAGCGCGGCGGAGCGGGAGGTGCTGCTGGAAGCAGCAGGAGCCGCCGCCCCATGGAGCCGGGGGGGCCGGCGAGGCCGCCCCGCGAGGAGCCACCGCGCCCCGAGGAGGAGGAGGTGGACCCCGCATCAGGGTGAGGGCCTGCTTCCGCGGGGGGCAGGAAGGGGGGCTCAATTTTTAAATTTATTTTAATATACGTACGTAATGTATATAATAATTGCATAGAATAAGGATCGCCTTTTATTTTGTGCTGCATATGTTCATATATATATATATATATCCACACATATATAAATTTTTGTTGTCTCCCCACCGTGCCGGGCGGCGGTGCGGAGCAGCCCCGGGGGTCTGAGCTCCCGCCGGGTGCGGGGGAAGCGGCTCCGGGGCGCCCCAACCCTTTGTTACCCCCGGCATCGCTCTGCGCCGGGCTCCGTTCGGCGTCCTTCCTTCTCCTCCTGCTGAAATCCCCCCTCCCCTTTTTATTTTTGACCATGACGGCGTGACCTTGCTGGTGGAACAGGGCTGGTGCTCAGAAATTCGTAAATGCGGGAAAACGTCGATCTCTTTTAATTATAGTTTTTATTTCTTTAAAAAAGGAGCGTTCGTGGAATATGGTGTTTCCTCTGTGAATACGTTCTGCGATGATTTTTTTATTTTTGCATGGTTTCTAAACAAAGCTTTTCTCCCCCAAATTGTGTCTTGACCAATAGCCTAGTGCAAACTTCAGCACGCTGTGGTCCCCCAAATGAAATATATTTTTAGGTCTCTACAGATTTATGGCTTTTGCCTCCAGCATTGCTGGGATTGTTTGTCATGAGTGAATATAACGTGTGTACATTGCTGAGAGGATCCCTGGCGTAGGTCCCTGCTCGCTGTAATTGTCATTCTTTTCTCCATCATGAGCATTTCTTTTTCCAGGGCTGAGCAGAGCAATTGCAAAATTCACAAAACATGGTTACATAGAGTGAGGCCCTCAGCCAAAAGCTAGCCTGTTACTGCCCTGATTTTGAGAAGCTAAGCTCAGTTGGTGCCTATTGATATAGTTTTGTCCTTAAGTTCTTCAGCTTGCAGCGTCTTTCCATGTACATGATTTGCTCATTTTTGGCAAAACAGTGTTTTTGTTAAGTTTTCTGTTTGGTTGAAAAACCAGGCTGCTGTGTCTGCTTCCCTGACAGCTGTAAGGTTTTTAGCTTTACAGTAAGAGTCAGTTAGGTAATTTTTGTATGAGTGTCATTTTTGGAGAACATGGATACGCAAATAGGTTAGGAGCGGGAAATGCAATCTGACCTCTGAGAATAAGAGAGCTAAACTGTTGCAATTAATTCTTTTCTGGTTGTAACCAGAGTCATTCTTGTAATCTAGTGGGAAATGGCTCAAGTGACAATCAGTTTACAGTGTTCAGTTTATACAGCTAAACACTTGAAGGCGGATTCTGTTACACTGGTTCACAATTAGATAACGTTTGAACACTCCTGTTGAAATCATAGGATCTCACATGGAGTAATATGTTGCTCAAATAAAGAACGCTATCGGAGTCTGCTCCTCAGGGTTGCTTTTTGTGGTAAGAAAGTACTTAAGAATGAGCTTTATTTTTACAGTAATTTCATTCATGCCAACACCACCTCTAGTACATATTTATTCAAGGGATTTAACACCTTTGTTTTTGCTGTTAAGAGACCAAAATCTTGGCACGAAGGCAAGCTAGGTAAACATAATCGTATGTCCCGTTGACTGGTTGTGTAGTGAAATGGTTTGCCAAAAATCCAGAGTAAAATGTCTCTCGTGCTGCAAGAGCATTTCTTATCAATTCTGTGCATTCACTGCATGTCTCCTGTGATAGTACTAACTTGGTGCTAATCCTTCTAGGGTGGGTGTGTCTGTTTCCCTAGTACCTCGCAGATACTGACAGAACTCACTGTACCTTATGTTTATTTGTAATAGTGAAGAATTAGCCAGAACAGGAAATGTATTGCCTTCACATAAAACTATAGAGCTTTTCTGATTATTTTTCACGTAAGTAGCAAAGTTGAAGACCAGTGGCAAAGTTAAACTAAACATCTCAAGGTTTCACAGAATTTGTAAACCACAGCCCTTGTGAGCTTTCAATGGGGATGCTGAATGAGGCTTCTCAGACACATTTTATCCCCAGATTTCTTATTATGCATCTGACTTTCTTTTTTTCTTTCTAGGGGGAGCTAGAAAAACTGAATCAATCCACAGATGATATCAATCGCAGAGAGACGGAGCTGGAGGTACAGCATTTATCCTTTCATTTTCCTTTTGTGCGTGTTCGATTTTGTGAACAACAGAACAGTATTTCTGAGTAGGTTGCCCCTGAATTGTGCATCCTGTGGTAATTTGGCTTCAGGAGTCTGGTGATGATTTTTTTTAAGGATATGAATTGAGCTAACAGCTGGAACAGAAAGGGAGAAGGTTCAGGTATGCCGACAGTGTAAATCTCTCACACCCCACCACTCCAAACCTTATTTTTAGGTTTTGAAACTAAGCTTAGACAAGCTTTATTTTTACAAGTCACTGTTTTGAGTTTGCATTCTTGTAATTATAGACAGGGAAAGTTTATTTGATTAAGAGGTTTTTGCCATACAACTGTCTGCCAGGATCTTCACTTTGGTGGCTGTTTGGGGTTTTTTTAGCTTGTTTACTTTGCCTTTTTTGTCAGTACTTTCTGATCAAGGAAGGTAATGAAAGAAAGTTTACCTAGTTGTAAAAAGAGGTTTTCTTGAATACTTAAAAATCTGATAGAAAGTTCTGAAGAAATTGTTTCTAAATCCCCAAATTTGAGCTTCAGCTACTTGGTAGTCATTCTGGAAGGCTCAACATGATTGATCTAATAATGAAGCAAAACAAACTGGCCTACTCGTGTTTCTAAATTTTCTTTTGTTTGCAAAACAAAGAAGATATACCGAGTGGAAGTGTAAGATGAACATGCTGCTAAATAAAAACTGGCATAAAAAACGACTTTGCATCCTAAATAATTTTGATATCATTACAACGTTTTGAATACTGTATCAAAACATGCTGAAGTTGCAGTGATGAACATACTGAAAAAGAACCTATATAGATGTACTTCTGTCTGCAACTTCAAAATATCAAAGTCTGTGTTTTGTTTTATTGTATGTGTGTGTTTTCATGAGATGGATACCTGGAGCATGGAATGATTCCTGGTAGTATTTTAAAAGAACTGGAGTATCCACTGGGTGCACTGAGCAGAAAATAGTGTTATGAACTTCTTTGGAGACAAAGCAGCCTTGTCGTGTCTTTTTTCTTCTTCCCACTTGTTTGCATTTTCTGTCATTTGTGGCATGTAGATCATGCATTTATTGGCAAAAAACCGTAGTGGAATGGGAGAATATTTGTTATACCAAATTAAACGATATTTTAGCTGTGGAAACTATTCAGTGTCACTAGCTTGATTTAAATTTTATGAATGAACTCTAAAAATCAGTATGCTAGTCTGCAACAATACCAATTAAATGGACTTCAGGACCCTTTATGTAGATGTGTTGAAGAAAATAATCATTATATTTATCTTTTCACTCTCCTTATTTCATGCTGAGGTACTGAAATTGAAAGGTGGTACTATGGATAGTTGCCTGGATTTCATTAATTTTGTCATAACCCTTCAACTAGGCCATATTATGAAGCAGATGGAATAGTAATAATAATGCAAAGGTGTACTCGTGAAATAAGTCCCAGTGACTTTAAGATGGGATTTTACTGCTTGATTAAAATTATTCATGTGTTCAGGTGTTTGCCTAGCCAGCAGATTTGTAGCTGCTGTGTGTGTGACATGCTGAGGTGTAAAGGCTGAAAGGCTCCTGGATATATTACTGTAAATAAAAGAGCGATATTTCCACATTAGCTTGATCTCACATTGTTGCTTACTTTATGCAGTCTAATAAATACTAAGTGTCAGATAGTGCAGAGATTACATGATTTCTGCCTCTATGTCATTAAATGTTTACTGCAAATCTGTCTGTAGTACATAGTGTAAGCAGTCTTTGATGGAATTAAATTGAAATATCATCAACAGTATGCCTTCATGAATGTTTCCTCTTCATTTTTCATCCAAAAATCTTACTGGATTGGAGCCAGTTTGTGATATCATGCAACTGCATAATTTCTAATACGTAAAGATTTTCATTACTTTTGATCTGCTTAAATTTTGAGGACAGATGCAGTTGGATGATGTAAGCAAGACTTAATTTATGTACATGTTGATAAATTCATTTTAAATGGACTTAAGACTTTCCTACAGGAACCCCACAACACCCAACACTCATGGTTAGAAGAATATCTCTGCATTCATAATCTGAACAAGAAAAGAAAGCTTTGCCAAGCAGCCTTAGAGGGTGAATCCAGAGTTGGGAAGGAGGAGTTTGGAACTGGGGTCATTCTGCTTCAAAGACTTCCAAAATCCATGAATTCTGCTTAAAATGTGGGCTTCTGGGAGAGCCATGCTGTATTTGCCTTTGAAGATTTGCTCTTTTGGCTGTTATTAGCTGTTTTGGGTCCCTCTTGCTACGCCTTCCTAGTTTGTTGTGTTCCTGCTATTGCAAGATATTTCATTAGAAGAAAGATGTGTGTCGTGGTTTTTAACCAGACAATGGAGTTATATTTATCCTGAGTTGCTAGTATCATTTTCTTCATCTTTTCAGTATCTTTAATGGGAACATAGATGTATCATTATGCTATTTACAGCACAAGATGCTGACTGCCAGCTTCCTGTAGCATTACTTTGTGGTCCATACATTCCCACTGTTGATTTTTTTTTTCCCCCCAGAATAATCTGGAAGAGCAATAAAGTGTTTGAGTAGAAGGTATATTTCTTTGAAGGAGGTTTAGAAAAAGACACCCATGTTTTTGACTCTCTGATAATACCTTGTGGCATCTGAGTTTTGCAAGGCTATTCTGGACTTCTCGAGTGTAGCTTTGTGTGAGTTGCTTTAAATGGGACTGCTGACTGTCTCCAGTTCCCATTAAATGGAAAAAAAGGCTGTTAAATGCCTCCAAACCCCATGCTTTTGTTCTTGTTGTGCCTCAGGTCTACATGTGTAAAATGGAAGTAATAATGCTGCTTTACCGAATGGAAATGTTATGGGGCTCAATTCAGTAGAGGCTTCTAGGATTTTGAGACTGCACTGTCTTGGTGTTGCCACAGGTGTGTCCGTGTTTGAATGATGTAGAAAATATTGGCATCTGCCGATTACAGAGGTGATAAAATGGGGAATTCTGTTTTAAGTTGATCAGCCTGACTTTTTTTTTTTTA
Organism: Manacus vitellinus; assembly: GCF_001715985.3. Lineage (NCBI taxonomy): Eukaryota > Metazoa > Chordata > Aves > Passeriformes > Pipridae > Manacus > Manacus vitellinus. Next base: position 12,850,787 of record NW_021940535.1, on the reverse strand, counting down.
AGTTTTGCACTGAAACTGCCATGTGATCTGTTTTTAAGGTGACCGGCCTGCCTTTTTTTATCTTTTAAAATAAGTTTTGCACCCAGACCACCTGTGAGAGCAGTGGATATACATACAAGCATGGTATGACTTGGACAGATATGTTGAAGTTGGCTACATCTATTCTTTACTCAGAAGAATTACTCATTTTTTGCTCTTTTGACCTTTCCTATTAAACCCTGGAGAAATATCCTGACCTGATGATGGTTGCAGCCTGTTCAGGAGTTGCAGGGCTGCTAAAGGGCACTGAGTAGCTGGTAGTTATATGTTGCGTTAATGTATTGCCTGTTAATGAATCTTTGATTAGGCTTGATTTAAAATCCATAATGCTGCTCATACTAAGTGCAACACTGAGTGTTACTGACACAGCAAAAGGATGATAAGGGTCCTCTGAGGGATATAACACTTGGCTTCGCTAATGTCCCTGTTTATGTTTGAAGTGTCTGTGAAGAGGTGGGGGAAACATCTTGCAGGGGAGATACAAGTATGTTTTGGCCAAATGCAAGTTAGAGCAGCGCCTTGCTATTTGAGCTTTTTTCCTGTTTATTGGAGATGCATCTCCATCTGAACTCCCATCAGGAGTCGCAAATGTACTTAACAAATGTTCATGACTCACCAGTCCAGCCAGCTTATACATGGCTTTGACTGGCTCTTGAAAGTACAATTCAGATGTAACAAATTCACCCAGAGACCCTCTGGCAGCATTGCAGGGAGGGGAAATGCAGCACATACCATTAAAATTACCACTGGAATCCCAGCTATCCCGAATGTGGTTTTTGTTAGAGAGAGTTTTTATGTTGCTGGAGCTACCAGCTTGCCAGTGTTTGTTCAGGGGAGATGGCTGCACATGGAAAGTAGAGCTGAACAGTGCTGCTTTCAGCCATGCTTGTCATAAGAGGGCCTGGTTAGGATCCTTCTCATGTGCTTGCCTAGATCCTCTAGTCCTGATCTGCAATACTTGGTGTTAATTTTGGTCCTAGATTTATCATAAAGGTCACCCTGGGTTAGTGCTGGATAGAGTCAAAGGGAAGGGGTGTATCAGCTGTGGTGCTCTTTCACATGTGAGCTTTGTCAGCATTTGAACCCCTCTCACGCAGGGAAGGACTATTTGTCATGGTTTAACCCCAGCTGGCAGCCCAGCACGACAGAGTCACTTACTCCCCGAGGGTGGGATGGGAGAGAGAATCAGAAGAGTGAAAGTGAGAAAACTCGTGGGTTGAGATAAAGACAGATAAGTAAAGCAAAAGCTGCATGCACAAACAAAGCAAAACAAAACAAGGAATTTATTCACTGCTTCTCATTGGCAAGCAGATAGAAGTCCACCAACTATTTAGAATTGCTTCCTCCTTCCTCAATAAAATACTTGGGTTTGGGGTAAAACTCAAGCTGGTGATCCTATCACATGTAAGAATTTTAAGTAGACTTAAAAAAAAAATAATCCACCATCTTTCAGATTTTAGAGAAATGACCTGTGAGTGGCGGGAATCTCATTCTGAGCATGCCTGCTTGGCATCTGTCTGTAGAAACATCCGCTAACTTATCATACCCCCGTACAGTGTTTTCCGGTGTTCACAAAAGAATACACAGATAAGGGCAAAGCAGCTCACTGGCTGGTGTTCCTCGTGGTTTTTGGACTGTGATATACAAGCATGGTGTATTTGTCCAGCACTATCAGGACAAATCTTTCCGTGTTTCTTAACAATCCACTTGCTTCCATAGGAAATGGCTCCTGTGTGCAAATTGCTTGTTGTTTTGCCTTCTGCTTTCATCCATGGATGAGTAAGGAAAAGCTCCTTCCTCTGCTATGGCTCTGGAAAGATTTTGTCACCCAAGTGGGTTTCCAGCCTGAGGGAGGAAGGGTTAGGCAGAGAAATCTTGTTTTGAAAGGAGCATGCTGTGCCCTCCTTGGCCTGCTTTCCTCTCTCTTCTATGAGAACTAAAAGTATTTGTAGTAAGAAGTATTTGCAGTCTCAGTTTGTAACTGTCTTCAAGCAGGAAGTTAGAGCAACTTTCAAATACCAATTTTCTGTTTTCTCAGATGGCAAATTAGTAGCTGCCTAAAAAAAAAAATCAGACCTTTCCCCATGCTTAAAAATTAAGCAAGATACTACTTATGCCCTTCCTTGCACTTTGTTTTTAAGGTTTGGTAGCCAGCCTGGTTTACTTAACTGCTCAGGGACCAAATAGATGTTAAAAATGTTTTTAACCAATTTGATGCTCTGAAGGCAGATTTCTGAGCACAGCATATGCATCTGTCTGGTGTGTATGTATGATGCTGATGCTGTTTTAGCTTATAGGCCTTTGTAGCAGAGAAGATGGGTATGGATACTGCCTCTTGGAAATAGATGAAGCCTGTCCCTCAGTCAGCAATTTAATTTCCCATGCACCTCCCAGGCTGTTTTAATGGCTTGTCAGAGGTTCTGCACACCAAACTGGCAGAAAGATCATAGGACAGCCTTTGTAAATGAAATTTAAATGTGTTTGGTACTAAGATACTTCATACTTGGGTGATGTGTTAAGTTCATTTTAAAAAGAAAACTGTTTGAAAATACATGTTTCATTTGATGGGCAGAAATAGTTATTTGCCTGTCATCTGGCATCGAACACCAGCTCATCACCATCACTCCAGCTCATCACCATCACTCCACAGGCATGCTTTGGTCTCTGACAGGTGCAGTGTAATCGGAAAATTGTATTTTAGTTTTTTCCTGCAGTTAAGAGTGGATCTCCCAAATGCTCCTGCGTGGATGGCGTGTCCTGAAGTGTGATTCCCTCTTTTGGTGCAGTATCAAATAGTTGCCCCACAGCAAGTTACTGGAAACAAACTGTGCTTTAATAATGAACTATTGCAGCAAAAACATATACAGGGTAGAGGTCTGGCATGCTCCCTAAGACAGAACTAGTGAAATCTGTTTTGGGAGAAAAGTGTGAAGGATTTCCAGGAAGAAAGCTAGTGAGTGTGGAGCTATTACAGCCGTAGAACAAGATGTTGAAACTTAAACTGCAGCTGTTCACGAGGTGCACTAGCAGGCATAGCACTTAGAGCTTGTGTATGACAAGCACCTAGGTAGTGAGAGTCTAGTTTTAAGGCTGTAACCTTGTGACACACATTGAGGATAAAATGCCTTAATCGGCTTTTGTCCAGCTTGAAAAAGGTTTGTCATCATCTCATTTGAGCAAATAGAAAACATTGAAAGCTGACTGGCTGGCATTTTCAATGTCACCTTTTTGTTTGTAAAATCAGCAACAAGGTATTCTTAAAAAGGATCATGGAAGATTAGGAGTGAACAGAGGGGAAAATATGGTTTAAAAATGTTTCCTGGGTGTTTGAGATGTCTTTTGTCAGTTGCATTGCTTCTGTTCGAGTGTATCTGGTCTGTGAATGTATTCTATTGCAGTGATGAGAAAAACAAAGCCATGTGCTTTTAAAACAAACAAACCAACCTCCAAAACCTAAAAACCTGCCTAGAAATGGTGAGTGTGATGCACAGGGTTAGTACCTAGGGCTGCTTTTATCAATAACTAGCATTTCTGCTGGGAAGGCACTATCTTTCAAGAAACTGAAATACAGACACTGGGGATTGAGAACTGTGCTAGAAAATTTGTATGGCATATGCTGTGCTGTCTTGGTTCTGCTCACGACAGAAAGTTGCAGAGATTGACGTATTTGCCTTTCTCTATTATCCATGGGTGCTAGATAAAGGTCTAAATGAAGCAAGACTTTGGCAGTTAAATAGTAACGCTTTTATGGAGGAACATCACATCAGGGGATTTGATAAGTAAATTGAAGGTGGTGTGGTTGTTTTCCTAACAGATGTAGGGCTTACCTTGTGCTAGGGACCACGGATGAACTGCAGTTCCTGAGCCTCTAAGCTTTTGATGCGAGTGTCCTTACAGAAAACATCATTAAGAGGATTTATAGGTTTGAACCACTTTACATATGGGTTGCAGTATCTCACTGACAGTAACATAGAAAGCCAGACATAAAGTAGTGAATTAAATTGATTCCTAAGTCTAGACCACAGGCCCATTCTTCCCATGAGCCACAGATGCACTTTTCATGCCACGTAAGTGCACCAAGCCCAATCCTACTGGTGCAATTGCCTTGGTACTTCTGACCTCCCAAGTTTCACATGAAGAGTAAAAACAGCTGCTGCACCTGTATTTCTTACTCAGACTTCCCCAGGGTTACCTGCCAGGGGAATTTTGCCCTGTCTCAAGGGTGATGTCTCTTACAGATGCTCTGCCAGTATGTGGCAGGGCCAACACATAGAGTATGGCAGGGGGAAACTGTGACCCCGCTCACAGGAGATGTTGCCATAGCTCCCAGACAGGAGATGCAGTCACTGAGCCCATGAGAGCTGAATCAGTTCAGATTGAGGAGGCTGGGTGGTGTGAATGCACTGGATTGCCACAGGAGCACACATGGTGCAGATACATGATGTGGGATCATTTGCTTTTGTAATGTAGTTGGGGCTAGTGGAGAGTACTGTAGTGCAGGAGAGGGCATGTGTTCAGCATTACACCTTCTCAGAGACCTCAGCATCTTGTTGCTGTGTCTGAAGGAGATGGCTGGAAACCTTTGGTAGGGGGACTGATCCTAGCAGAGAATGAGCATCTGCTTATTCTCTCATGCAGAAGGCGTTGGAGCCTGCAGGCTTGTGTTTCTGACAGTCAGGAGCCTGAGAATAAATGTCACTGAAAATAAGTCTTGTGGTGGATGATACAGATGTAAAGTTCTGGGGTGTTTCGGTTTTCATTATTGTTCTTCACTGGAAGAAATGAGGATGGTCAGACCCAAATAAGGCCTCAAAAGAGGAACCAGGCATGCTTGGGGTAAAATGACGAACTGGAAGTTCACACCAGTATATTTTTCAGCTGAAGCTCCCTGTTCTGAGTAACTAACTACTGTGCTGGGTGGGACTGGGCTTGTGGGCGCACATGTGCTTAACCATTTGCAAGACTTGTGCCTCAGGTGCCAGTTACAGGAGTAGTTACAGTTTAGTAATTTGTATCTGCTTCATCTGAGTGAGTGGGAGATGAATAGGTACAAATTAAACCGCTCTGTCCTTGGTGTTTTTTAGTTGTTTGTTTGTTTTTTTTTTTTTTTAAGCTCTAAGTAGAGACTAGTCATCTTTTTCCTACTGGATAAGACTGTACACAATTATTACATGAATAAATTTGAGGTGGGTCTCTAAGCACAGATTTGTAGTGATGGTTTCTTTGTTCTAAGTGCTTATCTTACAAACATGGGAACTGATTTTTTTGATGAATCACTGCATAGGGCTTTTTTGCTTGAACTATTTGCTTTGCATAACTAGTATCATAATATGTTAGCTCTTACAAAAAAAGTAAAACCAAACCTTCAGGCTCAATCATTTAGAAATGAGCTTTTAATTCTGTTCCTGCACTTACAGGAATATTTTTTTTTTTTATTAAATATACTTCAGTACGTAATATTTTTCTTGCAATACAGTCATCGTGCTTGTAGCCTTATTTCAGTTACTTGTGAAACTCATTTTGAGCAGTGAACCATGTATCGTCCAGTCATTTAATTGGAAATATTCAAACTCCTCTCACTGAGAAAAATCACTGACTCAATACATGAAGTTTAAATGATACATTTCAGGCTTTCACTAAGCAATGAGATTATTGACTGGATTTGGGTTAATGAAATAATAAGTTATTGTCTCTTTAGTTCTCCATTTTTGAACTTGTTGCCCATTTGAATAATTCCTTAGAATAAATTAGACTACCTTAAGAATTTTGCACTGAAGCTATTTGCACTGAACTAAAATATTACCAATGCTGGTTCAGGTTTTAGATAACACTAAAAAGGAAGCAGGGAAGCTTTTACAGAAGTGTCTCGCTTTTTCTGTAAAGAACTAATATATTGTTGCATTTTTTTTCCACCTTTGAGAGCATAGTGGCAGGTTCCAATGTATTTTAAATCTTCCACTGAATGAAGTTTTGCATTCTAGAAATCCTCAGCAATAATGACAAACCCCTCCTGAATTAGGGCACTTTTTCAAGCCAGCTGCTTCCTGATAATCAGCATGTCACTCCAGCAGTCTGCATAAATGCTGCTCTCTAATTAGAGTTACAAGCCTTGTTGAGAGCTCACATGGCCCTTCCTCTTCATCTCCTTAAATCCTGGGCCAGGTCCCAGCCTGAATTTGCATCACTCTGCAGTAGTTTAATATATTTAGAATCCGTGTTGGTTTCTGAGATTGAGATCAGAATCACTTTGCTTACAGGTGTGGAAATTTCAGTGGAGCAGAGAAAATATTTTGATTGCTTTAGCTAATAATTTAAGGAGGGCAACTTGTCCAGTTTAGAAGTGACTGGAATTCACTTTTCTTAAATAGAGTAAATACTAACAGTGAAATGGAATGTAGGTGCCCTTAGCCATTGCTACAAACCATAGCTGAAAAGATGGGCTTTTATGGAAGGAACTCCTGCTATGAGAACCTGGAACCTTTCTGCTGCTATCAAAGTAAGTAGGGTGTGTTTGAGGAGCTGTCTTGAAAATATACCATGTGGGAAGTGTCCAGTTCTTCCTGTAGAAAGCATCCTCATTTGCATTGTGAAATGGTTCTCTGAGGGGACCAGTACTAGGGGCGGACATGCTAAGGTTTAGGAGATGCCAATTCCAGCTCATTTTCCAGCCTACTGTGGGATTTTGGCCTGCCTGTTAGCATTGTCTATATGAGATGTCTTTACCATTGAACTGCCTCTCAGAACTTGTTACCCTGCTGTTTGCCTCCTCACTGAGTAATTTACAAACTATTCCTCTCTGAGAAACACTGCCAGAGATGACATCTAGAACAGACTGTTGTAAGCTTTGTGTAAGAGCTGTCTCTGAAAGACACTTGGTGCCTGGGATGCCAGCTTTCAGATGCAGTTCTGGGTTCCTCTACTGAAGAATTCTGGCTTAGTCCAAATGCCAGTAACTGTGTTGAATGTGTCAGCTCGTGTGTGAATCTAAAGAGGAACCTGAATAAAGGTAGGAACGAACAGGTAGAAATAATTTTTGAAGTTCTAATCTGTCTTTGTCCTTTTTTTCCTTTCTGCAACATTTTGAAGGACGCACGCCAGAAGTTCCGCTCTGTGCTGGTTGAAGCAACAGTAAAACTGGATGAACTGGTAAAGAAGATTGGAAAAGCTGTAGAAGACTCTAAACCTTACTGGGAAGCTCGAAGGGTGGCCAGGCAGGTAAGAACTTTTGCCTTACAAGCTTATGCTGGTAGTTGGAGAGCACATAGTGATTGCATTGCTTTCCTGCTATTAATAACACTGTAAGCATATACACTTGGCTGATGCTAGTCTGTGTCTTCAGTTGCATGTCAGCCATGGGAATTGATGGCAAAAGTGTATTTCTTCACAACCACAGCTGCACATGTTCTTCAGTCCAGGAACAGCTACAGCAAACACAATAGCAAAAGACTGGTTCTTTTCTCCTCTTGTTATCAATGGTCTTTCAGAGCCCTGCTCTTTCCTATCAGTAGTTGTAATTATTTGAACATATAGTGTAGACTTTGTGTTTCTGCTTTTTCTTCTTGCTTAGCAGCCAAATGGCTGCAATTGGAAGCTGCTGGGAAAGAGGCTGGAGTAGGGCAGACTTGGGGCAACCTGCAGGGTTTGGTGCTGATTAGGCTGTGATGAAGCTAAATGTGGATATAAAGTTCTGGGATGAATGTGCTAAATGTGGCTCTAAAGTGTTTTGGTCTGGGGAGAATCTGACCTCTGCTTTCTCTACTGCCATCAGGACCTTACCTCCCTTTCCCCAGCTACTACTTGATTATTGATAGGCCTGTGTGGCTGAGGTAAGGAAGGATGAGGTGCGGAAATAAGGGTGTAACCTGCTGGCTGAAGGGAAAGCAAGAGAGCTTGTGAGATATCAGGCAGCTTCTCATTTAGGGAAGAAGCTGCTGAGTGTTGAGTGTGTGGTGGCTTAGGCAGTGCTTCTTCTTGGTGTCTGTAGTGGGGTTTGCTGGTGTCTGAGGCTTTTTGTTTTTTCCCCAAGGGAAGGCTGTTCCTGGTTGCTCTTTGTGTTTTCTCTTGAGGCAGGGAGAGTCAGGAAGAACTGCCTGGAGCTGCTGCTTCTGTGCTTGGCTGGAAGGATGTGTGAGGTGGTGTCTGTGGCTGGGTAGCCAGGATGTGATTGTGTTCAAGGGGAGAGTGAGAGATGGGGTAGCATGTATGAAATACATGAAAATTACAGAAGGATTTTGTTTGAGAAAATAGGTAAGAGATGAGGCTGAGGGATGAGAAGAGTCATGTAGATATGTGCCAGATGGCACAGGGTAAGAGAAGGGGAGAGAAGAGAATGCATCCTCAGAACAATGCACAGGAAAGGGAGGCATAAACACAAACTTCATTTGAAACTTGATGAAGCAGGAATTGGGTTGATGGGATGTGTCGTTCAAGATAATATGTGAGCGTGTTGATGCTTTAAATTGCGCAGCGTTGTTTTGAAGCCATTGTCTCAAGCGATGGGGATGAAGTGGAGGGCTTTTATGCTTAATCCTACAGACTAGTAGTGCAGCAAATAGGTAAACTCTGCTGCAAAGCACAGTAAGTAGAGTATCTTCTTATCTCTGCCGGCTCTGAAAGCAATCCCTGCTCATGGGGCCTATGGTGTGTTGATGGGTGATGTGCTAGAGATATACCAGTAGTGACCTAGAGAAGTTAATAACAAAATAAAGTGCAATTTGAAAAAAAAAAAATCCCCAAAACCCTGCCTTGAGCATGACCTTATACTTCTATTACTGTAAATAGCTATGTAAGGCACAGCATGCATAGGACTGCAAGAGTTATACTTGGAAAAGTCAGTGGTAGAAAAGCGTACTTTGCAGTATGATAAAAAAAAAGTCCATTGACTTTGAGGTTTGTAACATCAAACACTGAGAGCGATGAACTTTGCTCTCTGTCCTGAAGTTGGCAGCCCATTATGTCCTGGAAATGTAATTTTGTATTGTTATGTCTTTGCTACTTTTGAAATCCATTCAGTCATTCTGGTTCAAAGGTGCTTTGCAAGACCAAAAAGAAAAAGAAGAAACCCAAACCACTGAAGGTCCTTAAATTAGTAGAATTGCTGCTCTGGTATTTGGCTTGATAGAGAGAGCCATATTTTTGTCCCAGTCCATTCTGTCACTAGCTAGGTTTAAATGCCATTTATCCCAGATCTGCTGATTTACCACACACTCAGTTTTCTTTTAATTCCTTGATAGAATTTTATTTTAAAGCAGGAATTCCCCTTCTAACTGCTCATTTCACTTTTTTCCACTTTGTGTTAGGGAGCTGGTCATGGAACAGAGCTCCCTGGAAGATGGTCTCTGGTTTCCCTTTGGCTCTTTGTCTAATCTTAAAATAGAAAATGTGAGGGCCAAGAGGAGTACTAGCATTGAAGGACAGCGAATCTATCTGGAAACTGGGAAGATTGTAAAGATTAGTATGAGCCATCAGTAAAGCATCTGCCTAAGGAGTTTTTTTGGTTTTAATTTAGCCTAGAAAAGTTCCATTTATCTGGGAGCAAATACACTGTATTAAGGCAGGGAGAAGGGCTGAGTAGATAAGGAAATGTGAAACTGGAGGAATGTACTAGAATATTAACATAGTTAGATGCCAATTCCCATCTTTCTTTTTACTTTTATTTGTAAAACTGTAGAGAAATGATGGCAACAGCTTTCTATTTTTTCAATATAAATTTATAATAACATCTAGCCTATGAAGAATTGTCTTCCTCCTCCTGTCTTTACAGTTATTTTAGAGCCATTAGGCTGCCTCCAAAAACATAGGCATAAGTTTCTTGGAGGTTAAAACAGCTTTAATTAAACAATAAGGGAAATATGCATTACTGTACTTGTAAGGGAAAGGGAAGTGTAAGTTCTTGTTTGTTGTTCTCAGTAAAGGGAAGTAAAAATATGGCCTATAAATTGTAAGTCTTTTGGGACTAAAGAACTGCATAATTAATGACATTTAGTTTGGCAGAAATGCAGGAGTTGTCCAGAGTGACTTGCATGTAAGATGTCAGTTGCAGGGTGAGTTGCCTGATACAAGTTGTATTAAGTCACATTGAGGAGCTTACTTTCACTTGGCACCAGCGTGATTCTCTTTTGGAAATACCTGTTTGATCTATTAAGATAAAACTCAATAAAAAAGGTATGAGGGCAGTGACATGGGGGCAGCGAAAAACAGGTCATCAGCTCAAGTGTGACACTGGAGAAGTTTTAGGACCTTGAGCCCTTTTATCTACCCACCCTTATCCCTGCTTTTGCAATCCTGTCTTGGCAGAAGATGGGGAATTCAAAACAAATTAACTCCCCCGTGCAAAAGTCCTGTAGCATCTTGTTTGTGTAATGTTTGCCAAGAGAGCCTCACCTTGGCCTTTCTCAGGATGAAACTTTGTTTTAACAGAACAATGGCCCTTTAGCATTAAGATTTGAGTACTTTGCCCTCCAAAATAGTGGCACAGGGAATCAGGATGCTGTCTGTTGGCACCAAAGCAGTAATACTGGGCTTTTGCTGAGATTGAAGTGAGAGCTGGCTAATACTCTTACCCCTGTAGTTTTCTGCCAAGACAACTTTGTTGTGATTCCTCATCTGGTACACCAGTGGACCTTTTGTGTTGATTGCAGGCACTCATTACTTTTAGAGCATTTTGATTCAAATGTGTTGTTTAATGAAATTTTAAAGTATTTCTGCTGCAAGAACTTTTTTGTGGTTTGCATATTGTCTTTTCATGTTATTCTTTAACTGATACCATAATGCCCACGTTTAATGGAAGAACCCTGGCATATAGCAGAGGATTGTGCATTTATACAAGTAGTGACCACATTGCAGCAGTATGAAATTCCTGTAATCCAGAAGGTGGTCCAGGTTCTAAGTGTTCAGAAGATCAAACTTCCCATGTCTGTTTGGTGTGGGTGTTGGTTTTTTTCTTTTCTTTCTTTTTTTTTATTTTCCACTAGTAATCCTTCTCCGTAGCTGACTAGTCAAAGAATTAGACTTTTCTTGCCTAAAGGTAATGGGGAAAAAGGGTGAAGTTGCCAGGAAACATTAATAATGTAAACAGAAGTCTTGAGCCTCTGAAGTAAGGAGTGTCTTAAGCCACTGTTGACTTAACATTTTGGAGGGCTGGGGCTATAGAGTGCCTGTGCAATAGTGTTCACAGTAGTGTCTGAGCGAGTGATAGAGCTGGGAGGTGTGTTACCTCCGCAGTGACAGCATGTCCTGGGACTGGATGCTGTGCAAAAGCAAGTGTGGTCTGTTGCATAAATCACTGGGCTGGTAGGAGCTGATTTTGTGCTCCTGCCTGGCACAGATAAATGACTTCGTCTCTCTCTTAGTTCCAGTGTAAAATGAAGCTGTCAGGCTGCTGTGAAGCCGAGTTCATTAAGCGAAGTAAAAGCACTTTGGGGTCATTGGGTGAGAGGTGCCATTAAAACACTGTTATCTGTACATCATCACTTGTGAACCCATGGACAAATTGAACAGGAGAACTTGCCTTTCTGCTGTGCTTCTGATGGAAAAAGAAGCTGATAAAAAATGTGTTCCCACCCCCACAAATAAAACAACCCATGCATTTGTAGTGACCCTAAACTGAATAAAAGCCCTGGGAGTATTGCTTTTAATTAAGCTTTAGCATTTATTGGCTTGTTTTTGGTTCTTGTTTGTTTCTTTGTTTGTTTTTGGTTGGATTTTTTTGCAGGGCGAGGAGTTAATATTTTAGTCCTCAGTATTGGCTCAAATTGGGAGTAGGTGAGGATGCTTTGCTCAACTTTAGTACTGAACTTGTTTGGGAAGGACCTTGTTTTGCTTTGTGATAGTCCCTTCATCTCCCCTGTCTCGTTTAGGTTTTGCAAAAAAGTGTCAGAAAACTTGCTTCAGGCAAAAATAGATGAAAGATCTATGCTAGGTTACATCTATGTGTATCTCTTACTAAGGGACCCATCTGTACCATGTATTCATACAACAATATGTTGAAGGATATGCACGTTCTGCTTCCTCTTGAGTCAAGTCTTCCTGGTTTGATTTTACAACTAATTCTTCTTTTCATGTTGTTGGCATACTTTCTTAAGCAGCACTCTTTTATCTCAAAAGGCTTGGAAAAACACACTGGAATCAGTATGTACAAAAGGTCTTCCCCACTGGTGTCTAGGCATATCTGAGAGAAAGTGCAGTTGATTGTGTTCAGCAGAGACAGCTAACCTGTCCCATTCACTGCAACTTTTTATGTAGTGGTGCCCTTTCTCTCACCTCACTAATAATCTTTCTCTCATGTAATATTCTATGCTGGATTGCCACATCTGTGTGCAGAGATCAGCTGACAGAGCAAAGAATTATTGGGAATGAGCCTTCAGGTATTCAGATCCTGGGTCTCCATTCTGCTAGTCTTCATGAAACTGAGGAGAGCCCAGTTAGCAATGGGAAATCATTTCCTCTCTCAAATGTGAATTTTGGTTGGTTTTGACCAGTGGGATCAGAAGTTAATAGTGGACACCAGTAGACCAAGGTGGGTGGTTAGCTTTACCTACTGAAGTGTTTGGTGTCTGGTCTAGGATAATAATTTGGGCCTTTAATCACTAATTGTAATTAGGGGTGGGAGGTAGATGCATGTGAAAAGTGTTCTGATATGCATCCCTTCTCAAACGCAAGGGAGTTCAGGCATCTCATCTTGGGATGTTTAGCCATTTGAAAGTTGTCAGGTGAATCCTGCACCAAGTGGTTCAATGGATCTAACATCCGAAGTGAATCAGGATCAAAAGTAGCTGCTATAATCTTGCAGAACAGGAACTGAGGAGGAACAGAGCCACTTGATGGTGAAGGTGGGAGGAGTATAAGCAGATAAGCACACTTCCCTAGTTGGAAGAGTCTTCCTCAGCAGATGAGGCTGATATCCTTCTTTGCAGAGATCAGGACTGCAGTGCCACTAAATGAATAAAACTTTCCAAAGTGGCCATGGCATCTCATCTTCTAAGTGTTCAGCTTGAGATGTCTGAAAGTAGCAAGTATGAAAGTTACAGATGGTAACTTCCTTAGCTCAGAAGACAAAAGCTTTTTAAATCCATGTAACTTGGAGGTTCAAAACTGCCAATCACCCTTAAAAATTAATTAGGAACTGGAAACTATGGTCTTGCCAGTGTCAATTCCTGCAGCACCCAAGTTTCCTATCCAAATTCGCTCCGTGAGTGAGAACTGATAGGATCACAGCACCAGCTGTCTCTGTTGTGGAAAGGAGGGCAGCATTGAGTGTGGATGACAGCTCCTGGATCCAGTTCCAACAGTGGTAAATATCCCTCTGGTTCCTAGCCTCTAGATGTGTTATACTTCAGTATATTTACTTCTCATATCATAAGGAATCTCCTTTCCCATCCTACTTTTATCAGCTGAAGTCCTGATGCTCACATTTAAGACAATAAGGAGTTAAGACTGATTTGTGTTATCTGGTAAGCTTATCTTGGCAAAAAAAAAGGTGGAGGGAGAGGGAACTTGAGAAGCAAAAATTAAATGTCAGCAGAACTGTGACAGACTTGCATTCCTGTTTTGCAACTTGCCATGGAGCTAGTAAAAAGCAAAATTATTGGCACAGTTACAGTGGAACAACCAACTGACCTTTCCTGGCTGAAAGTGTGTTTCTGGTTAACTATTTAGAGACCAAATAACTATCATGTGAATTTGCATTTTCAAAGGAAGGAATACAGAAACTTGAAAATTAACTTTGACAAACCTTCTACAAATCCTCCCAGCCGTTCAAGAAAAACTCAAAGACCCAGAGTACTTGACTGCTTTCCTTGGCTCTAGTTTGGTGCTGTGTTATTGTTAAGTAATCATACAACCATGAAATGGTTTGGGTTGGAAGGGACCTTAAAGATCAATTAGTTCCCACCCTGCTGCCATGGGCATGGATGCCACCCACTAGATCAGGTGGCTTAATGCCCAATCCAACCTGGCCTTGAACGCTTCCATGGGTGGGGCATCCACAATTTCTCTGGATGACCTGTTCCAGTACCTTCTGAATAAGTAATTTCTTCCTGACATGTAGTCAAAATCTCTCCTATTTTACTTTAAAAGCATTCCCCTTGTCCTATCAGTAGGACTTTTTTTCTTTTTACATTTTGTATTATTTGTGTTTTGTATGGATGTTACTCCTCCAGCTGTTTGCAATAACCAGTCTGGGCTGGCAGTATAGGTTGTGTTGTTTGTGCTCTGCTTGTGCTGATAGTTTGCCCTTTTAACTGGAGATGCTGTGTGGCAGCTGCCCTGGTGGCTCTTGGGGAGCCTCACAGCACTGTGAGATGGAGGAGGGAATGATGGCTGGATAAGGAAGGTGGGGTTAATGATGTGAGAAGCAGTTTACTCCCCAGGTCTGTAAATCAACCATATGGAAATTGCTGTGATTTTCTTTTTAGATTACTTGGGTTGGTGGGGTGGAGAGGTAGGGGAGCAGCTCCCTTCCTGAACTGGGACTTACTGTTAGTGGTTGAGAAACTCATCTGTGGGATGGAGGCTGATGTGATGACCTTGGCTAGCACTGCGGCAGGCCAGGCACAGGAGAGAGGGAGTCAGGCAGGCAAGACAAGCCTTACCTGGGAAGAGATGGCTGGGATGCTCTGAAGGGAAGAGAGACGTGGAAGTTGCTATGTGGGCAATTGGGAAGCCCAGAGCTGTGAAGAAATGGTAAGGAGATGAAATAAATGTAGGTGAGCTGTGCAAGAAGTGCCTGAAACCATGAAGCATGGAGGCTGTGGGTTGTACCTGATGGCCTATGAAGTTTTGTGTGTCCTTTTTTCCTTTTTGCTCCCTATGGGCCTGCTCTAGGCCTGAACCCCTTCTTCCCACAGACTTTTTCATTTTTTTATTACAAAACACATCATTAAATCTTGGGGAAGTCATGTCGATGTGACGTCAGTCCTCTTGAGAAATACGGAGTTCCCGTTGCTGTGATCCCAGGGGGTGTTCTCAGTATATTAATCTCGCTTTCCACATGGCTGCAGGGCCAAGCACCCATCTGAAGAGGAAATAAGCCAAGCAAGGGAATATGTAATTTTATTATTGAGGGTGAGGAGTCATTTCCTCGACTTCCACCAGGGAATCCACTGAGTTTCGTAAACTGTATTTCTAAAACAGGATGTACTTTGGGTTCAGTCAAGAAAATGTTTTGCCACACTCAGAATTTTGAGTGGGGGTTTTTTTGTGCTCTCTGATCATGGTTGCACAGTTGTGTTTGAACCCCCCTGAGTAGTGTGTAGGAGTTCCTACCTTGCATTCAGCTGCATGTGCCTCTGTGTTTCACTGCTGCCGGACGGAGCTTATGCTTAATGTGTTCTGTTTGCTCCACCTGAATGCTTAAAACCTGGAAATTGTATTTTAAGTCTTGAATTACGATTCTGTTGCATTTTTCTTCAGGCCAAAATAGCAACAAAACCTAAGAAGCAAGGAGCTTAGGTAGACTTACCCGGGTCAAAAAGCGAGGTTTTATCTGGCTGATTTACGTTATTTATTAAAGTTTAAGTATGACTCAGTATGACTTCTGTATTCTGGTTTTGTCATCTGGTTGAGCAGTGTGATATTCAAGCATCTCAAACTAGCTGTCCTTAAACTGCTGAGAAGATAACAGATGTTGTCTAGTCAGATTTGGAAAGTTCTGCCAAAGATCTGATCTGTGAAAGAAAGCTCCTTAATGTGTTTGTCTTCCCATCAACCCTACTAATGCAGGATAGTGGGTCAGTGTGACTGGAAGGTTTTTACCGTCTTAATCCTGGGCAGATGGAAATTTGCCCCACGTTTGGGAGCACTAACAACTGCTAGTTCACAGATGAACTGAAAAAAAAAACCTTACCTGATTCAAATTTAGTGCTTGGTTGCTTATAGTTCCTGCAGACTAGGTGGCATCTGTAGCAATATCATCTGTAAATACTGTGTTCTTGGATAGTAGGAACTAATTTTTAACCACTTGTTTGCTGAAATACCTGTAGTGTCCCTCCTTTAAAAATCAGATCTCTTGTGTCTCTCTGTGCTTTCTGTGCCTCAGTGAATGGGTCTAGTTATTTTGGGTTTGTATTTATACACCCTACATTTTTGTTTGATGTGAGGACTACTCTGTTGATGGATGATTAGTTTGTATAAGCTATTGATGCAAAAACTGTAACTGGTTTTCTCATCGTTACTGGTTGATGTGCCTTGGAGGTTTCCATTACGGAAATTTGTTAGCTGTGCACTGTAAATTAGAGGTTCTTCCTCTTCTTCTTTTGTTTGTAGAAATAGAAGAAAATACTGTTTTGTTTTGAAGAATTATTTGTTTTACTGTTTTGAAGAATTTATCTAGAAGAGAGGGAGAAAATGACTCTCTTGTGGTGTCTCTTTCTCCCACTTTCCCCAACCACCCCAAAGCCTATTTCATTTCTCAGCTATGAGATGGCAGTAGTACAAAGCCAGATAGCTGTTCAACCTCCTCTCCATTAATTGTCAAGAATCCAGTGACCTAATTATTTTTCCTACCTTCAAGAATGTTTTTTTTCTTGTTGTTTTTCTTCTGTTGTGAAATACTAAAAGTGTTGTGCAAGTAGGTCTCGAGTATTGGAATGCTGGGGTAGGTAGGTGTGGAAATACTCTCTGTTCTTTTGAGTAACAAGGAGAGGGCTAAGACAGGAAAACTTGGGGTTTTTTTATATATGTCAGCTGATTTAGGCAGAAAGCAGTGATACAGGTGATCTGGATACTGTGCTTAGCCACAGATGCAATGGCAGATGCTGGAAGTGGCGGGAAGGTATAAATAGCTCTCAAAGGGTGCTGGAATGTGAAAATAGAAGTGAATTCCTTTTTCCTCTACTGTTGTCTGAAGATTTGATTAACATCATATTGCATCCTCTTCAATTTGTTAAAACCCAAGAGGTTAGATAGTGCGTTCCTTTGTGTAGCTGTAACACTCGCATAGCTATTGCCAAAAGGCAAATGTACAGGAAAAAAATAATTTAAAGGAAAGACTGCCTTGCTTTGTTCTCTCTCACTATTTCCCCTCCCAATTTTTTCTGTTCACTAGTTAAGGCTATTTTAAGAGATTGTAAGCCACAGACAGGATAATCTGTTAAAAATAGGAGTTGGCATTTGAGCCTGGGTGACTTGAGGTCAGGGTGATATCCTATGTACCTGTTTTGTGGGTAATTGCTCAGGGGTGACTGCTGAAGGCAGTACAGGTCCTGCAACCTTGGGGAAGTTGTTCATCTAACTCGGTCTTTACTGTGTATAGTGGTCTAAATAGGTGGGAGTTTATTATGAAATGATAAATGCTCATGCTAGGGGCTGCTGCCAAGACAGATATGATATAGATGTTGGTTACTGCCTTCTAGATGTACTTCATTATGACTTCTAGTAAAACAGTATGAATTTATGAGCTCTTGTTTGTTCTTGCTGGAAAAGATTATCTGAAGAGCCTAATTCCTGTGCAGCATGTGTGGGAATGGCTCTGCATCGACAGTTTCTGTGAGAAATATCTTTCAGTTGCAGTAGAACTTGAAGTTCTACTATTAAATGAGAAATTTTGCTGCCAGAATGTGGAAGAAATGTCCATCTCTTTTAGATATGTCTGTGTCTGGTGGGTGGGTGGTTGTGTTTTTTTTTTTTTTTTTGCTGTAGTATGGTTTGGGTTGATTGGTGGGGTTTTCTGTTTTCATTTGGTAAAGGGTGCTAATGGTTTGTTCTCAAAGGAGAATTTTATTGCTGTGAAGTGGAATTGACATTTTCTCTATTCCTGCTGCTACCTAGACTTTTTCCTTCATGGAATGGATTTAGCACTTCATTTGTCCAGGGTACCACCTGCAACTGTTTCTTTTAAGTGAAGCAAGCCTGTGAGTCACATGTGCTATGGTGTCATATAATTCCATTAGGGAAAACTTTAAAGGGTCAATAGATAGTTATCTTCAACGTGTCCCTTAGGAAAATGACTGTCTTAAAAGTAGCTGTGAGCATGCAAAGATGTACAAGGTTACCCTGGGGCTTTCTTCCAGAGCATATCTCTGCTCTTGAGGATGGGCAATTGCTGGTGGGTGTGAGGCTTTCTGGGAACTGGGAAAACATGTCCAGAGCAGCCCATCAGCCAGGTGAAACTCCTACCCACATGCCTTGTCTTGGTTTCTGCCAGTATGCATATACAAGGTGTGCTTTCAGAGCCAGGCTGCCAATCCCTTGCCAACACTCTGGAAACTTCTGCTTAAAAACATTTGCTGCTTTGGTGGCAATTATGTGAGACAATGATTCAGTGTTTCTCCTGAATTTATCTGTTGCATCTGTATGTGCTGAATATTTATTATCTAGGATAATTAGCAAATCCACTAAGGCAGGCAGTGTACCTCTTGCAGGGTGCATTTGTGGGAGTTTGTTCCTTGCTTCTATATTTAATTCCAGCAAAGGAAGCTGATGCCAGGTGTAGATGAGTATGTAGAGCCTCTCTAAACCTAGAAACCAGCTATAAACCCTAGGCTCTCTGAGTCACTGCCTGAGCTCTCACGCTGCAGGTGCATATTGCCCGGAGGATTATCTTGATGTTTTTCTCTCTTAATAAGATCTTTTACCTTGGAGAGAAAAGCTTGGACATATTCTATGATCCCCTCTTCCAGAAGGCAGCAGCTTAATAATTTTGGCCACAAACAAGTGCACAGCTAACAAGCAGATGGCAGTGAGTGCCCAAGAAGGCTGTGCCTGGATGGTATTAGGCTGAATAAAATGTCATACTCTGGTGCCATAGACTTGTTAATCACTGTGAGTAACTCCAAGCAGACCAGCATCTCTCAACAACCGCATGAAAAACAAAGGAGGGGCAAAAGGCTTGGGGTAGTGTTTCCCATACAATCTCAGTGCCCAAATGAGCATCACCTCCCTGTTCCTGTAAGGCAAGGAGCTAGATCAATTAAAACCAGTGAGAAGACCAGTAAGTTTCAAATGACTGACTGCACAGTGGCAATGGTTGGCTCAGAGGTGATATTTTTGCCCTTGTTTTGCAAGATCCTAGTGTACAGCCTAGATGGGAGCCACCAGAGAACAGAGAAGGATTGGCAGCTGATTGTTCAGTCCAGTCCAAGATTTGCCTTAACAGCGTTTAGGGAAATTGTATGTTCAGATATTTATTTCCCGTTTCCTTCCATAGCTCCTAAAGAAGTGAGGTGGGATTCTGTCTTTGAGGAGTCTAACTGTCTGTATGCTGGTAACAAGTAGCTAATGCTGGATGTGCCCTGAACTCTTGGAACATGGCTTATGATCCTATCTTAAGGGAGTTACACATATCACCTAACTTTAGCATAGAGCTGGATGTCTCTTGAAATGTGCTTTGTAGGTCTACTCTTATTTCCTGGACCTTTTTATAGACTACAGGTTTACCAGGAAAGTAACACAGAACCAGGACTCAGGTCAGTTTTGTGACAATTAATTTGTTAGAAGAGGAGGGGTGGGTGCATGTACGGGGCCAAAAAGCCCAGCACAAGACTAAGACACCTAATCAAAAGCAGAGACTAAGGGACATATGGCTGTAGTGTTTCATAGGCAGCATGAAGGAAATGGTTTGTCCTTCATAAAAATCTAGCAAGGCTTGTTTTCACCTTTTCCTCCTCCTCCACCTTCTCCATCCGATTAAAAATCTTCAAATCTGCTTTTGAAAAAGCATATTTTAAGCCATGTACAATTGTAGAGCTTTACAATAAACAGCTTAAAGAATGAAGGGGTTTCAGACTCTTGAGAGACTGTATTTTCTGTCAGTAATGCAGTCATTGCAGTTTAATGTGTAGCTCACAAGGCTTCATAGGTCTGTCAAAATGAGGTCACTCCCAAGGCTTTGGATTTGCGAAGTTGTTTATAAAACTTTGTGCATGGCCTATAGCAAGAAGGGGTTTCTGGTGGTTTTTACTACTTCTCAGTTCTGTTTTGGCTCAGAATTTTTAGGCTGTTGGGAGAGAGGAAAGGAAGGTCATGGTCCTTAAGAAAAGCAAACAGAACCCCTACCCCCAATTACACCACTAGTCTGTTTATTCAGGAAAATATGACTGAGAACCTAGGAGAACATTCAGCGTCACTGCAAAGTTTTTGCAAAAATATTATTTGGACTTTGAGAAACTGTAAGAAAAAAGGACGGTATTTGATATAAATACTGGTTGTATAGGACCTCTGAGGTCATCTGAGCCCAACTTCCTGCTGAAAGCAGAACTGTGACATTGCTGGATTACATCAACCATGACTTTACCAAGTTGTGAAAACTTCCAGAGATGGATATTTGTAAACTCTCTGTGGGTCACACTGCCCTCCTGATAAGAAAGACATTTTTTAGTGTGCACCCTGAACTTTTAAGCTGCTGTCTGTGGCTGTTGCTCCATCCAATACTGCCGAAAAACATTCACTTGACTCTCTCTTCTTTACAGCTCCCCTTCAGATTTAGCTGGCAGCTAATTACATTGCTCCTTAGTCTCCTCCTTGGCAGACTAAATAAACCCACATCCCTCAGCACTCCTTGTGGGAGTCATTGTAGGCCTCTACCCTATCTTGACATCCATTTTGAACTGAGGGCTTGGATGTAGTATTCAGTATGCAACCTCACCACTACTCATTTGGGAGGAATGATAATTTCCCAGGATTGGCCAGCTATAGCCCTCTTAATGTAGCCTAGGGCATGGTTCACCTTCCTCCCAGCAAGACTGCACCTTTTCAGCTTTTTCAGCCTGATGCCTGTTGTAATGCACAGCTCCTCTTTGGCGGGGCTGACCATGGGATTATTCCACCCCAGGTGCAGGACTCCACAAGTCTGCTTGTTGAACCTTGTAAAGTTTGTCTTCAATCAGGCAGGTTGCACAAGGGCCATCTGGGTTGATGTTCTGCCATTTGCTTTTTCAACCATCTCCTCTGACTTAATGTCATTTGCAGATTTACCATGGATGCAGTTGTGCCGGTATCAAGATTGTTATTAGGATGTTTAGCATTATGGGCCCTTGGGCTGCCAACTGCATTGAAACAGCTTGAGGAAAACTGGAGCCAAAATAGCAGCACTCAATGGCTGGTCACTGTGAATGGTGCCTTCACCTTGTAGGCTTCTGAATTACTGAATCAACTGCAGTGGTGGATAAGACAGGTATACTGTGGTCAGTGAGTGGTGATCCTGCTGTCCTCATCCCTGCCAGAAGCTTGTGCAGGATACCCTGGTGCAGTCAGTGCGATCAGAGTGATCCCTGAAGACAGGCAGGGATCAGCAACTCTGGTGAGTGGTTGATGGAGTAAAGCTCCTGTTTTGAAATATGTTCCCTGTTATAATCTGCACAGCAAATTAATTGTGGGATGCTGATAAAAGAGTAAGAGAAGACCAGAATGGAAACATCTTGCTTCCTTCTGAAAAGTGTGACTGGAACACAGTTAATCATTATCTATTTGATAGTAAGCAAGTACACGTTTGCTGGTAGCAATTAAACTTTTGTTTTAAAGATTAGTGAGTGGGAGAGAGATTGGTTTCACGGTGACAAACAAGTGCCTTCTAGAGCAAAGGCCTTGGGCCTGCACGTGGTATGCTGGTGCCTTGTTCTGAGCAGCATCTCTGTGTTCCCTTCATGTTCCAGCTTACAGTGATTTCATAAACAGAGTAGTTGTTCATGCCTTTCATTGCCAGTAACACAGAGATGCTGAAATAAAGTGGATGTCAAGGCCTTGGCAGTGCACGATGAGTTAGGTTCACCTGGATAAATGAGAAGCCAGTTTTGTAAATACTTGAAAATAGCGGATCGTTACTGACTGCCATTTCTGATGGGAAATCTGCTGGTTAGGTTAGTGATGTCCTTTTCATGAATTTATCAACACTTGTGGTCTGGCCCTCTGGTGAGGGAGGCTGGCTGAGGGGAGAAGTTCTGTATAGGCTTGTCTCCACAAAATGTACCCTCTGCATCTGTTTTTGGCAACCTGGCTGGGCTGTCAGCTGCATGCAGGTGTATTCACGTGTCAGAGACTGAGCAGTGTCTCCCAGGGTGTATTACATGTCAGCTAACCTCAGAGGAATGCTATAGCTGTGTTGCACCATGTTTCAGTGTCAGTGATATTGTGCAGAAACAAAAACATCAGAGATTAGATGAAATGGAGTATATGTCATAGATTCAAGCTATATATGTTAGGGTGGGGAAAAATCCTCTATTAGGTCAGCTGGGCAAGGGCTCTGACTCTGAAGAGGGCTTGGGTCAATAAAAGCTGTATGAACCAATCAGAAAATTGTATTTCGTAATTAAAGAGTACAGGTTTTTTTCTGCTTTCAAAATGGACAAGCAGATGTCTGTATGCTGCTGCCAGTTCCAAGAGGACTACATTTGAAAAAGTGCCTGGGTTTGTTTTCTTCTGTTAGCTTACCATGGCCTAGCTTTTTTTGTTTTCATTCCTATCTGTAGTTAACAACATAATCCAGCTGTTGTTCGTGATTCCGTTCTGTGCAAGGCCCAGTGTAGGCTAAGCAGAGGAATGCCCTTGAGAGTGCAGCTTTTATACCCCAAAAGGGATTTGTTGGTATCAAGCACCTATGAGCAATACATTAATATCTTGCAATTATGAACCCTGTCAGTACCCCTTTAATTTTACATAACTTTTTGTTTTCTAAGTTGACATGTTTTATACTGCAGTGCTCCATTTGCTTCTGTGAGTGTTGCTCCTGTGTGTCATCTCAGTCTTTGGGAGCTGCCTGGGAAGTTCGGGGCAGTGCCTATTGGAGCCTGGGCTCCATAGCAGATGAAGTCTTGGCCATGAGGAGAAGTCTGAGTGGGCAGAGCAGGACTTCTGGATGTTCAGCTTGCTGTAAGGAAGGAATTGTTGTGGGAGATGTATTTGTAGCAGGTTGCTTGCAGAGTCCTGAGTTGCAAAGGAGGGATGAACAGAGCGGCAGAAGGAGCTGGTGTCTGTGTGGATGGCCTGTGACAGACACTGCTGTGACGGTGGGATTCTCCTTAGCTTAAATCTCTGTGGCTGTTTGTGTTTCTCAAGGAGTCCCACTTTATATTATAGAGGAAGGGTCTGCAGTGGTGAAGACATTCGGTTGAGCTTCCTGGCAGAAAGCACTGATCGTGAGCCACAATGAGCAGCGTCACTGTGGCAGTGGGAGCTGGGGCACAGGCCCCCAGTTCCTGAAGTGTCAAGACTTTCTTATTTCCAATGAGGGATTCCACTGGCCTAGCTCCTTCTAATTATTTTGAAAGAGATCCTCACTTTTATGTCGGGTAGACTTCATCAAGCGCATGTGTGACAGGCAGAAAGTTGACATCCTGCTTGCCTCCAACCTCCCTCAGAGCTTTTTCTCCTCATCCCTAGTACATTTTTCCTTATTCTCCCCCAGGGCCAAACCTCTCTCAAATCAAATACAAGTTTGTGATGAAAGAAAAATAGCCTAGTTTTCAGCCATTCATTTGAATTTTGAATTCTTATCTTTTGAGAGAAACAGCCACTGTCTAAAGTGACCGACTTCATATGCAACGTAAGGAGGTTGGATGGAGACATGAGCTCCTATTCTCTATGGTTTTAAAAGCACAGGAAGAACATGGCTACTCTCTCCTCCACCAGAGTGACCTGCAGGCTTGGGACCGAGAGCGTGAGAGCAACCTGTCGGTGATGGTGCAGAACAACTTGTACATGCTGGAGGGAGTTTTAAATGAAGCCTAATTATTGAGTAACTCTACTAAAAAAGTGTTTGGGTATCCACATTGGCAAAGCCACAAACCTCTTGATGTTTTTCTAATGATGAATGCATAATGCTTTACCCTAGAGTTTGGCCTTTTCTTTCTCTGGCTTTCAGTGAGTTGCTTAAAATAAAAGACTATAGATTGACTTCAGATAACTGTTGAAGCTAAATTGCTATTTGGACTGTGTTGCTTAAAAACAAAACAGTGTTTCCAAATTGCCACTGCAGAGTAGTATTCAACAAATGCAGCTGGGAGGGAGTATTTAAGCATGGTTTTGTTTCAGTTTTCCATTTGCCCACACCGTTACAGGACATGAAGCATAATGGATTATGAGCCCAGTATTATGGACCTGCCTGTTCACAGCTTCATCTCTCGATGTCCTACAGGTCCAGGTGCAAGTAGAAATGTAGCTGAATTGTAAATTTGACTTCTGGTTTTCTTATAATAAAGTCTGTTTTCCTGCTGTGCAGCCAATTGTGCTTTAGAGTCTTCATCAGAAGAGCTACTAGTACTGCAAGCTACCACTAAATGTTGTTTTTTCTGGAGATTTAATAACTCAGCTCCTAATGCTCTGCAGGATTTTTCCTAGCTTAGATGTCTTGATCCCTGACCCGAGTATCTGTGCCAACAGAAACTTTCAAGTGCTGATGCAGTTACGGTGAGAAAATTGTACTTCTGTGCTCGCATTGCCCCTGGGATCTGGTTTTACTAGAGTTTCGAAAGCAGTTACTTGCTGATGAGGTTCTCTCTGTGCTAGGAATGGGTCTCCAGTCTGTTTCCATGTGTTTGTAAGTTGTTTCTTGCACGGGCAGGCCTGCTCATGCAGCGAGGCAGCCATGGAGCTGAAGCTGCCTTCACAGCCTTCTTGCTGGAAGTCACTGGGACGTGGCTCCCTCTCATAGAGTCTTTCATGAAAATCAGTCCTACTCTTCCTCCAAACATTCTCAGTACTGTTCTGCAGTATTTAGTGCAGGCTCCTATTGGAGTCTTACATTTTATTTCACTAGTTAAAACCTATCTCAAGCTATTTTTTATGGGAAACTTTTGGCCTTTAGTTGTGTTTGATTCCTTTGCTAGCGTAGGTCAAACTTACTGGAAGTTAAAAAAAAAGTTTTGAATTTTTTTGGAAATTCAGTAGAGGTTATTTTGTGCATCCATTAACACTGACCCAAAGCTTTGTGCTGCTTTGGAATGTGAAGTTCTGCATGGAAATTAACACTTAAATGCCCTGGCTCTTCACCAAGGCTTTAGGCAGGGTGGTGTGGTGTAAGCTGCCTGAAAGCAGCAAAGGTTAGATGAATTTCTTCTCTGTGGAAACACCACGAACCACTTCAGAAGGAAATGCATCAGGGACCTTGGTTGGAAGGAAATTACTGCACTGATTGTGATGAATTTTGTTTCCCTTTCTAACTAGTAACTGAAGGACCTCTGACACATAACTTCTATTTTTTCATGGTCACTTCGGGGTGAGGTACCTCTCTGTGTGAGAGGGGGAAGGAAGTAAGAAGAGCTTGCTGCTATTTCAAGACGTAATGAGGGAAACTTAGTGTGTTTTATTTCCTTTTGAGACCTGTGTTTAAATTAGGAGTCTGTCTCCCCTGCCATGGGGCAGGGAGGGAAGGGTTTTTTCCATTACCTTTACAAATAACTGTGGCGTCTCAAGTGTGAAGGTGTTTGATGCAGCTGGTGTTGAGGAGGTGTAGCCAGCTGTTTGCTGGAGAAATGCACCATTGTTGTACTTATTTTGTATCAGGGATTTTTGGCTGCTTCCCAAGTGACCACTGTTTCTTCACACTAAAACTTTTTAGTTTATTCGTAACATTTTATCTTCCTCAGTTTAGTATTCTGTATATCAGACTTATTTTCTCAGTTTCATTCTCAGACTCCTTCTATGTATATCATGATATGTAAAGTTTTATTCATTATTTTGTCCTGTCAGTCATGTCTGGTCAAAGACATTTCTTATAGGTAATGAGATATAAATAAATGGAGTAGTCCTGCTTTATTTTTGAAAAGTCATTGAAGTGTCAATGAAAACTGTATTCATAGTGCTGGATGTTCAATTAATTTAATGTAAGGCTTACACTGGAAGGGAGGTGTTTTAGTACAAAATGGTTCAAAAGTACTTCTTTAAATAGAAATTTGTGAAATATATAGTGTAGAAAAATTCAGGTTAAGATTTTACTTTTCAGCTAAACAAGGTATTTGTGTGTCAACCTCAAAAGAGCCACAGAGCAGTAAAATTCTGATATAGCAAATGAACACAAAAGCTTCAGAAATTAAAAATTTCTGATTTAGGAAAACAATGTGAAATATGCATGTTTGAAGGCCTGAATGTTAAAATTGCTACTCATTCAATGATAACTAAGAGAGGATATCTCTATCTTTTGTTAAAAAAACACCCAACAAACAACCCAGACAACACCAGTAATTTTTTAATGACTATTCTTTGTCTATTTACTGTAAAGTCACCTGTTTTGAACACCTAAGACTTGTTTACACTTGGTACTCAAGTGTGACACTACTGAACTCTGCTATGATACTACTGAAACCTGCAGTATAACTGGCATTATTTCTGCTTTATTGGCTATCCCCTTTTGGGCTGAATAGGCCAGAGTTTGCTGCTGGCCCTGGAGGGCTGATGTTCAGCTGTGAAAAAGGGAGGTGGCAAGATGGGATGTGAGCATTTTACTTGACGACTGTTCAGAGTTGGATTTGGGTATAGTGAGAGCCTTGTTAAAACCTTCAGGAGAGATGAAGGTGGTCTGTACATGCAGTGTCACTGAGGATTTTTTTGATCTAGAACAGAAGAGATCACAGCTCACTGATTAGATGGCTTGTAAGCAGTGCTTGCTTTGCTGGGAAGGTTGAGGTATATTGTTCTGGGGGAGTCTTTCTCTCACAGCAAGAACCATATAGTTCACCAGAAGATTGTTCTCCCCTGCTTCCATGAAGACACTTGAAAGTGTTTCCTTCAAGCTCAAACTTTGTGTTACTTTGCTTAAAAGAAGCAGCAGTTTCCAAAGGACATAGCAGGGCCTTCATCCATGTTTTACATGTGCTGTAAATTCCCTTGATTACCTTTGTGTCTGTGTGCTGGGGACTTACTGCACCAGTTGTGTCCCAGCGATAGCAAAGTAGAAGAATGTCCAAGGAATTAGTGTCCACTGTCTCAGAAAACTTGTTTGTGCTTTATAGCAAGGTCATACTTCCAGAACATTTATTCAGTGTGATTAATGGTGCATCAGATAAAAATCCACCCTGACTAAACTCAGGGAGTGCCATTCTCAATGTACTCTTGACATGCTACAAGTTTGCTATTGCGTTTTCTTTTGTTTTCTTTCTCAGTGATTAAACCTACATCAGAAGGTATTTATCTCTCAGCCAGATGCTTATTTGTAGGCCATCAGCTGTGTGGGTTTTTGACCATAAACACTATGAGGCAGTTCTGGGCAAATTAGCTCTTTGTGTGGGAACTGCTGTCTTAGCAGTACTTACTCCAGTGAAAAATATGTGCCACTTCCAAGTAAAAGATTGGGAAACAGTGACGCTGGTGTGGTGCTTTTAAAGTCTTGGGTTTAGTGTCGTAGATCTTCTAAACGTGACTGTTTTAAAACTTTTTTTTTTATGTTATTTTTTATTTCTTTAGGCACAGCTGGAAGCTCAGAGGGCAACTCAGGACTTTCAGAGGGCCACTGAAGTGCTGCGTGCTGCAAAAGAGACCATTTCACTTGCTGAGCAGAGGCTCCTGGAAGATGACAAACGTCAGTTTGACTCTGCCTGGCAAGAGATGCTCAACCATGCTACTCAGAGGGTAATACAATTGCCCCAGCACCTATCTTTTCCATATTTTGTGTTCTCCTGTGGTGTATGAGGCTTAGTTTCTGTAAGAATAAATTTTTGTTTTGATTCAGATACACGACGTAGGAAATAAAGCTATGAAAAATTATGAAGCCTAAGGTTAAATGATCTGGGCCTTAGGCTTCTTCTGGGACAACTATATTTCTCTGTCTGGCTGTGCCAATAGCTAGTGGAGTAGCTCTGTACAGAAAAAAATAAATTACCATCTATATTATAGGGATAACAGATAAACTTCACACATATCTGCATTTGGAGTTGTGCCAGAATAATTGCACGGAGGTGGCTATTCCTGAATACATGTGTTATAGAGGCTCTTACTCTGGAAAAATAGGTACGTGTTCCAATTTTAGTATAATGGGTTTGTAGTATGGAATAAGTTGAACAAGGCACTTTGCTTCAGAAATGCGTGTTTGAATGTAGAATTACTTGAAAATGTGTGTTGCGTTTTAAGCTCGCTTTCTGCTTTATCCTGAATTAACTTTCAAATTTAGACAAGATCTTACCTCCTTTGTAAAGTCTTTTTAAACTTACAGAAGAGATGCATCATCTAACAAAGAAAGACGGTATTCTTTCTAGGAGCTGTCAAGAAGAATTTTCCTGTCTTTTGCTGTGTCTCTTTTTTCCTGTCTATTAAAAAAAAAAAAGGGCAGGAAGGTTTTTTTAACATGGAAGAACCAAAAATCAAAGTTAAAAATCTTTGTTCTGTCAGAATTTCCTTAATATGCTAGTGAAGCTGAACTTGCTATTCCAAATATGCTAGCATGCCATACAATGTTCATATTGTCTTGCAGTCCTCAATGCAGTAGCTCTGTTCTGTAGCAGAAGCGTCTGATTTATAAGAGAGCCTCTATTTCAGGGTGAATTGTAAAACCCAGCTGCCTGATGAGGAAACGGGGAACAGAAGGGATGTTGGCTGAGTGTAGGGGAGAGATGGAAAACCTGGTACATTTTAAAGAAAGAGAAAATGAACTCCAGGGTATTGTTTGTGTTATTGTCCCTGTTATCATTAGGTATTTGCAGATCAGGTAACCACTGTGTATTTCTGAGGGGAACCTCCCCTTTGCATTGTGTGTGTGCCAGGACACCAGCAGCTGTCATTTTCCCTAGTTGTTATCCCAGCTCAATAGGAGCAAAGTCCAGAAATGCATCCACAATTTTTGATTTATCAGAATTGATAGGTGAGAAAACTGGAAGCATCTAAGGAGTTGCTTAGACCTCCTTACTGCTAAACTGCTGAGTTCTGGTGGAGAGTGACAGCAGTCACATATTGACCACTTCTCTCTGGCTGGTATACTGCAAACTTGTGTTGGGGTGGGTGAGAAACACTAGCAATTTTGAGAGTTCAAACAGATTCTTCTTTTCATTGGCTATCTCAAGGGGATCTCTGTGTCCTTCTACAACCCTTAAGCTTTCCCTGATGGTCTCTGGTAGGTGTACACCTGAGATGAGCAAACCCAGTGATTTACAGCAGATGATCTCTGCTGACAGTGTTAGGAGTCATGCTGGTGGTGTTGATATGTATCATCACTGAATGCAGAATACCTGCTTGTTGGGGACTGATCCAAACCATGATGTCTCTGATTTGTTACAGCTGAACAGTAAATAGGAAACTTAGATTTACTTACTGCAGGTGTGAAGTATCCTAGGCACTGACTGGACTGCAGCTGAGGGCTCCTGGAATGGGAAACTTGTAACCCAGCAATTCCTGGTGCTTAAAATAGCCTGGGTAAGCTCAGTTCCCAGAAAACACCCACCTGCACCTTTCCTGGGTGTAGCAGATTTTGAGAGAGTTACATGGAAGTTTATCTCATGATTTTCATGAGACAGTACCTCCATAGTGGAGGTCTTGAGACTAGGGCCAGAGCCAAGGAGGGTGAGAATGCTGTTGGAAGTCCTGACTGAACAGACCCAGCATTAGTTTGTTTGGAGGGCTTGACTGAGTTTTATATCTTCTTTAAGAGGGGGTGAAAACTTCCTTGTCTTCAGTGCACGCAGTTAATGAAGTTCTTAGTGTTCAGTGAGGCAAAGAGAATAATTGGGATCTCAGGGAGCAGAAAATGTCATCATTCCCTACCAAGATGTGGGTGAAAACAGATTGGAGGATGAGATCTACTAGAACAAAAGTTCTTCTTGACTGCCACAGCGTTGCTGATAACTCAGATCATTAATTGTTAATTACATTACAAGTCACTAATGGAAAATGGTTCTGAGAGTGAAAGCTGAGGGTTAAGAAATAAAATTCTACTTATGCCTATAAAATCATTCTTGGAGAAAGCTTTTGCATTCTTGTTATTTGGATCTGCTAGCTTTTTTTGCATTTGTTTATAAATGGCAGTTGTACTGGGCAGAGAATAATTTTGCAGTGGGCCTTGTACAGCAAGAGCTCAAGTGCAGAAAAGCACCTCTGAGCCAAATGTTAAAAAGTGGCTACTAATTAATTTGTTTCTCTATTGACAGAAATGTCAGACAAGAGTAAAGGGTTTTTATTTACTGTTTTTGGGCAGAGGCAGCAGGCTTTTTTGAATTAATCTGAAATTTGGAACAAAACTCGAGCCCTGTAGCAGCTCGGTAGCTGACAAACACCACAAACAAAAAGCATAAAGAAAAAGGGTAAGCAAGAGAACAAACAAGAAACTGGTTTCTTATACAGCTGTATGTGGAAATGCTGCCAGGTTAGTTTTGCACATGACCCAGTGGATATGGACAAAGACTTGGGTTCCAGAGTACCAGACAGGAAATGCTGTTTCCAGACCCTCACTGGGAGGAAATAGAGATAAGGGTTACATGTTGTAATTGCTTTTTGGTGTCTTGATAGACTGAAAAGCTATTAACACTATTTTTAATGTAACTATCTAACAGAGTACTGTAAACAAGGCTTTTGTAGCCACTTATGCAGAAAATCATATCATTCAACTGATGCAAAATGGAAGAGTTATGGAAATTTTGTTTATCCTGGGTGAGGTGGGAGCACTGCATGTGGAAGGTCTTTCTATTCATGGAGCAGACAGAAACAGCATGAACAGGTACAGGGAGTACAGGCTGTCACTCAGAATTTTTTTACACCTTGTAGTTTGAGCTACATTTCCCAAGGAAGCTGGGTGCATAAATAGGAGCTGGATGCCTGCCTGCCTCTCTGTGAAGATGCAACTAATCCCTATAAATGTCTGTGCTTGAGCTATGTGTTGACAACAATGAAGCACTGGGCTGTGGTGCAATCCTGCAGATCAGGCAGCTGCTTTACCCACTTCTATTCCTAACATGATGTGTATTTTAGGGTAAAGTCCTGTGGGTTTTTTTCTAGATGTCCATTTTTCCACAGATCTGAGAAGTGTAATGACAGGCTGGAATTTAGCTCGTCAGTGTCATGTATCTGGAACCTGACTTTGTATCACAGAACTTGGTAAAAGTTCCATTATAATGAAAAGAGGTCTGATCAGTGTGTTGATGGTTTTTGGAGAACAAATCATGTGAGCAGAGGGGCAAGTTCATTTTAAAATAAATTCTCTGTTGATTGTAATAGAAATGTAGACAGTGTGATGAGCTTTTAAGCTACCTAGAGAAGAAAGCACTGTTCACTCTTAGCCATTGGCTTACTGAGTTTTTGGTGTGTCTTTAAAATTTGGAGATTGTGTTTTTGGGAAGTGGAGGTGCGTTGCCTGTCTGCTAGTACCTTGAATATAATGCTGCAATTTGGGGTGCAGAGAACAGGGCAATGAAAGGGCCAAAGGATGTTGAATTTTGGAGGGATGGAGGAGAAAGATCTTCACATTTATACTCCTGTTGAAAATAATTCATAAAGGTCTACAAAAGGATGCGTTACTTCTAGTTTGAGAGAAGCTGGAGCAAGAAGGAAGATCCTTCATAAATTTCAAGAGAAATTGCTAATTTCTATTTGCTGATGCAATCTGCAGTCTTAAAAAGGTTCTGCTTTTACAGTATTTCCTGAGATATGTTCAGTTCATAAAGTCTGGCAGGAAGAAGAAATGTTTTGGCTCTTGATCATGAGACATTTTAAGAAGGAAAGGATGAGGGGAGAGTAAAGAGGGAGGAGGCATGCTCCCTCTTGGATTAATTTGGCTTGTGCAGCTCCCTCTGATATTACACTGTGAAGTGCCATCTGTCAGTGTAAAATGTGTGGGTGCTTTCATGATGTAGAGAGGAGAGATACTTCCTGAAGCTAGAAAAACTTTGAGGAAAAAAAGGGTGAGAAGAAAGTCTATGAAAGAAGCAACAAAAATACTACATCCTTCCTGGTCCTAATCCCTCTGTCACTTTATCTGGGAAATGCAGGGATTCTATGCAATCTTTTGTATTGTTGATTCTCTCCTCCTGATTTACCCGTCTTAATTGTCTCTTTCCGCTTTTACAATCAATTTAATTTTTTTGAGAAAGAAACAGTTGTCCAGAGTAATCTTCTGGCTTAGATGGTCAGCTTTGCTGAACTCCATTGATAAAATTTTTCTTTTGCGTCTGCTGTTATTACTGAGATTCTGCCTGGAGTCCATTTTTTACTTCAGGTCATCGAGCTATTTTGGGTGGAAATAGCTTCACATATAGACTTAATCACGATAGTGATAGTCTACACTGACCTTTCTTTCCCAGGCAACTGGTTTGGAAATAAAGGGTTGGGAAACAGAGAAGAGGAATTGATCAATACCTGCATTGGGGGGTTTGACTTGTTTTGTTTTCCCATAGTTGTATCTTATAGCCTGTGCTACCTAGGAGAGTGAGTTCTGCCTGAAATAGGTGATCCAGTAGTTAGGGATAGGTGTGGGCTAAGAAATGTCCAGTGAATGCATGGGCATCCTAGAAGTTCATCTGCTCTGGATGTTTTCATGCAAGAGTGTGTCCCTTGCTCACCCCAAGGGTATGAATGGCAGGTACCATGTAAGGAGGAAAGATGTGCCTTGAGCAATCTTCATTTGAAGAAGTGTCATCCTCACTTTTATCCCTGCCTTTTTCTAAGTGATGCTCTTGCATCTGTGATGGCTTAGGAGCATCTACAAGGCAGGTTGGTGGTAGAAGTGACAGAAGCACTTTTATTAGACAAAACAGCTTATTTGGTATCTGTGATCAAAAGTTTGTGTACAAGTCCACATAACGCTGCTTTTTTTCCCTCCCCAAATGTATTAGGGCTGATAAAAAGTACTTCTTTCCCACACAAGCCTGTCTGTCTTTTTCTAAGCCCTTTTTAAGAGGTGAGGCATTTCCCTAGCTGGTCTTATATTGAACCTGCCAGATGTAGAGGTGGCAGCATTGTTTGCAGTTTGTCCACCTGCCCTGATGGAGAGCTCAGCCTTGGGTGTGCACCTTGAGCTACTGTCCCAGGGAAAGGGGATGGGGTGTCTCTGCAGACTTGTGGGCGTAATGTGAGTGTGATGACAGAATTGCCCATAGGAAAAAACAAGGATGTGTGGGGAGAGAGTTTTTCTTGTATCACTGGTTTCTCAAAAGGATGAAATATATAGCTTTTTTTTTCTCTTTTTTCCTGGAGGGGGTAATGAACGTGGGTATATAAGGCTGACAGCAAATGTCATATTTTGTCAGATATTTTGAGGTGATTACAGTCTATCATCCTCAAATCCCAGTTCTGCAGGATTCAGCATTTCTGTGATGTTTGATATGAAAGGTATGAAAAACCAACATGATACTGGACACCTGACCTGCTTTATGACCCTGATGTTGGTAGCACTTGTCATGTGATTTATCCCAGATATCAAGGTTTATTCTAATTTAGCCCCAAGAATGGATGTGAGGGATTGAAATGTAATTGAGCATTGGCAAATTCCAGTCACTGTTATTTTGTAGCTTCCAGCATTTTTAAATTGCAGTTTCCTTCCCACACTACAAAGGTGAACCACCTTCTGTGCAGTCTTTGGAGACTGCATTTTCATTTAAGATACTTCCATGCTAAAAGCAGCCTTGTCTGACATGTTTCACTAAGGAAAGTCATTGCAGCAGCCTGGCTTTCAAACAGTTGTTTGAGATAAGAGGCTGCAGCTTATTTTCAGCATGCAGGAGAGAGTCTGTTATGAACCTGATAATTTCTTTTCTCCCCTTTTTTTGAAAGTGGACACATATAAAATAGTTGAAGGGCATCGGAGTTGAGTTTATTATTTTATATCTGATCAAGAGATCCCTTGGAAATCTTTCTTTCTCATAGTTTAAAGTTCTGTAGCAACTTCTTTGTTTAATAGTAAGTGGTGTGTGTAGATAAGCAAAAAGTGGTAAGAGCTACTGGTTGATGCTGATGCAGTGCAGCTTTGGCAATTTCACACTTTTCATTTAGGCATCAGAAAGGACAACACGACAGTTTTCCTGAGAGGAAGGTCAAAGTTGACTATACATTTTCCCTGTTCAGTTCAGCCTGAGGGCCAGGAGGGCTAGCACACTTTCAAAAAAAACTAGGGCTTTGTGGGTGAGGTTATTTAAAATTAAGATACCTTGAATTTTCTTTCTCTCTGCATCTGAGAGCTCAGATACACAGTCTAGTGGTGGAAGCCATTTGGAAGAAATTGGCTAGAAGTTGTGGAGTAGTTGGTATCACAGCTGAAACGTTGCAAGAAAAGAAGATTGAAAAAATTGCCTGCTTTCCCATCATTGCCAGACCAACAGTGAGGTGTCACCACTTTTCTTACTTTTCTTACTTTAAACAAATCAGTCACCTCCCTGTCTGGATCTTGACTGCTAGTGCATTAAATAAAACACATTTTCTGACTTACACCTCTGACATCTCAAATTTGGACAATAAAAGTACCCTGCATAGAATTACTGGCAAAGCATGAGCATGGGACATCAACAATGCAGCTAATGGAGAGACATTCACTTTTCCTGTTGCTTTTGTAGACTCCTAATTGCTGCAAAATGCCATGGCAGTGGGCATGTTTGTGAAACTTTGAAGAAATGATGACTTGAAGAATTTGTTAGCTTGTGTGCAGGGCTGCAGCCTGACTGGCTGGGGAAGGTCCAGGCTGGCCGTGGAAAGCAGCTGACATGCTGGGCCTGGACTGCTGCACGTTAAGCATCTGCCTGTCCAGATAGAATCAGAGAATTGTTAAGGTTGGAAAAAACCTCTAAGATCATCAAGTCCAGCCATTAACCCAACACTGCCAAGTCCACCACTGAACCATGTCCCTAAGTGCCATGTCTGGGAGTCTTTTAAATACCTCCAGGGATCGTGACTCAACCACTTCCCTGGGCAGCCTGTTCCAATGCTTGACAGCCCTTTCAGTGAAGAAATTTTTCCTGATATCCAAACCAAACCTCCCCTGGTGCAACTTGAAGCCATTTCCTCTTTCCTGTAGCTTGTTGCTTGGGAGAAGAGGCTAATCCCCACCTTGCTACAACTTTCTTTCAGGTAGTTAGAGAGAGCAGTAAGATGCCCCCCTGAGCCTCCTTTCCTGATCTCCCACAGCTGCTTCTCATAAGACTTGTGCTCCAGACCCTTCACTAGCTTTGTTGCCCTTCACTGGACATACTCCAGCACCTCAATGTCTTGATACATTAGGATAGTGGTCTGGTCATCATGGTAGGTCTGCTGGTTTGCATGATAGGGGTGTCAGCTCAGGGCTCCAACCTCTGCATTTTCAATGTTGAAATTGTGATTTGAGGCTGGCCAGCTGTTTTAAGAGAACCATCTTGGACATGCTGTTTTCCAGTGTTTTAGGCTGTCTTCCCTCTGCTCAGCCCTTTCCAGAGGGATGGGACTGCAGCCAGGGGCTGAGCAACCTGCCAGCTCTCCCCTGGGAAGGCCAGGCTCCTGTGAGAGAAGCAAGAGGGAACAGAAATGTAACTGGGTGACTTCTGCTAGCACTACTCCACTCGTGAATATCTAACTTGGTTTAAAAAATGGATGATCTCAAAATTTGAGGCTCTTCTTAAACTTCCTGTAGGAGATATGTGAGAAGCTGCAACACCTCTGTCATAATAACACAGTGGTTGCAAATCTGACATATTGCTGCTCTTTTCACAAAAGATTTTTAAGAAGGTTCATTGAAAGTAATTTTTTTCTATACTCTCCCAACATGAGCTGATTGGAGAGATTATGAAGTTGCTGTTAATTAAAAGGATAAGAAATGTGTCTTGCCATTCAACCTGTTTCTTTCCCTCTTGAAGGTCATGGAGGCAGAACACACCAAAACAAGAAGTGAGTTGGTTCACAAGGAGACTGCAGCCAAATACAATGCTGCCATGGGAAGGATGAAACAACTGGAGAAGAAGCTGAAAAGAGCCATCAATAAATCAAAGTATGTTTTACATCTGGAGATGAATTTATTGGTGAAATCTGTTTGGGGGAAATACCGATTCTGTGGGGTTTTTTGAACTTATGAAAGGGTATTGCTCTTTGGGCTCCTGTCTGCACAGAGCAGCCTCACAGCACAATTGGTACTGGTATTTGTCTTTGCATTTGTTGTCCTTTTAAGTGTCTTTTGAAAAAACTGATTTGATAGTGTGGGATATGAAACCTTTCCTGGGTGGAATCTTGTTCTAGTGCACTGAATCCTTTGGTGGCACATGACTTGAGAAACAGGCCCATGGCATCCACACAGACGCTGTCTGCAGAGCATCACGGCTCTGTGGGTAGGTGTTTTGCAGCTTAGGATTGTTTGCAGTTTAGTTCTTATTTTTAGTTAGGAGAGCAACAA
This sequence comes from Manacus vitellinus, assembly GCF_001715985.3. Taxonomy (NCBI): domain Eukaryota; kingdom Metazoa; phylum Chordata; class Aves; order Passeriformes; family Pipridae; genus Manacus; species Manacus vitellinus. Next base: position 12,814,564 of record NW_021940535.1, on the reverse strand, counting down.
AGCAAGTGACAGAAGCCTGAAAGGTGTGAGACTGCACTGGTGTAGCATGCTGTACATCAGACTTGTTTACTTCCTGATGCTGCCGTGGCAAAGCCGTGTGAGAGCTGTTCCTGGGGAAGGAAACACACTTCAGAGGGCATAGCTAAGCAGCATAAGTGTCATTAGTAATTGTATCTGCATTTGATGTACATTTGCTCTGTTGCAGAGAAGTGAAACAGCTTTTTGCTCAGAACCTGTTTAAAATTTTGGCTCTGTTTACAACCAAATCTTAATCTTCTTTATATTTCACAGCCTTTTTTTTTTTTTTTTTTACATTTCCAGACTGTAGCTTGTCTAAACAATCTGCTTGCTGTATTTAGCTTTTAATCCCTCCATCTAAAAATGACTTTTTGGTGAAATCGGTCAACAAAAAAATCTATTTTGATTGGTGTTTGCTCAATCCCAGAGAGAATTAGCATTCTCAAGCAAGATTAAAGCATGTTTGCTGAAATGGGGTAGCGGCTTGACTTCCTAGAATGAGCTGCATGCTGTTTGTTTAGCGCTGCACAGGGACTGTGAAAACCATCATCAGATCGCTAAGTGACAGATTTCTCTGGATGAGAGCAATATCTGAGAAGTGCTTTGGCTGCTAGGAGTTCCTTCCTTACAATAAGATTTAAAATAAAAGCCCTGATTAAATTGTCAGTGGGGTCCTACATAGCTTTTTATAGCCACGATAGTGTGCAGTCTGATGCCCCAGCTGCCTCTTGTGTGATTTGCTTCTGAGTCTTCATTTCCTTGCTGAAACTACCCTCAGAGGGGTGTTGTCTTGTGTCATTCTCCTCAGGACAAGCTACTTTTCACTTGTGTGGAAGAATTCCAGCGTATGCCTTCATCTCACATTAGGGCTGACTGCAGTTTAAACCACCTATGTAGGGTGTTTTGGAGACCCTTTAATAAGGGGTGTACAGAAATGCCACTTCTAACCTAGTATTGAAGTGGAAGACGCCTGATGGCACAAACAGCCACGGATGTGTTTGAAGTCACGCTACATAGGGATGTTGGAAAGGTCAGTTGTCTCTCAGCATTGCAGTTTTCCTGTAAAGGAGAATTGAAACTGAACTGAAAACATCAGTGCTGTCAAGTGGCTACATAAACTGGGAAATGAGGCTCCTGAACTTGCAGCTGTTTGTATTTTAGGGTGTTGCTGGCTAGTAGCTGCTTTTCAGGAAGGATTTAGCAGCATCCTGCTCTGACCTTCTCCCTGGGTGGTTTGGGAGCGCTGGCTGTAATGCTTGGGTCTTTCAGGTGCATTTGTCCATTGTCTCTCACTGTAAACTTGTGGATAGACATGCTTGAATGAGTTGCTCTCTTTCAGGAAAAAGTTAATTGCATTTGCTCCCCACTTCAGTCTGGATTAAGATGCTTAAAGCATTACTGTTTTGAAAATAAGACTGGGACAGCCCAGAGAAAAGTAATTTAGATGATTTGCTGTGTAAAGTTGATGAGCAAAGGATTATTGGATAGTTTTGTTTTGGTTTTGCTTTTAATTTTGTTTCTGGGTGCTTACTTGCTTGTAAGCTATGAGTGTGCGTATGGCTGCACATTCTTAACAGTCCCCAGATCTTCTGGCTCAGTGCCTCTGAGCTGTAGGATAATGAACTTGCCTGTGTTAGCTGGTTTTTGGAAGTCACTTTCTGCTCCGGTGACTTGGGCAAAGTGCCTTGCACTCCTCCTGTCATCTACTTAAAAAGCACTTTGACTGTGCAATGCCCTGGGCTTGGACAACTCCTGATGCAGGACACTGATTGCATCAGTGAACGGTCCGCCCGCCCTGCTGAGTTACAGACAAGCTTTCAGCAGTTACGGGGCCGTGGATGTAAGGGGATGAAGTGACCCAAGGAGATGTGGGTCCCTACCCTTCCAGTGCACTGTTTTCTGCTGGCATCAGGTGCCTGGCTGTGTGTCAGCAATGAGTGAGCAAGAGTGCTTATGTATGAGCTTCTACATGTCAGCCTGTTGGCATCCTTCCTGTGACTTAGGTGGCATTTTTCTTATCTGTTATAAGTAAACGTGCCTGCTCATATGTGCACATATATCTATTTGTGTGTAAACGCACACACGCACACACATGCATATACATATTGATTTTTTTCACACCATGCAAAGACACCTGTGCTTGTGGCTGATAGAAAGGGGGCTTTTCCCCCAGGCTTGTGGAAGCTGATGGAAGGTTAGGACTGAAGCCTGGTTGTTCCCTCCCAATTGGTGCCAGGGTAAGGAAGGAAAAGGATCAGGTTATTTGAGGTGAATGGGTTTCTCTGTTTTCCCCGTACATGTTTCCCTGCAACACTGTTCTGTCAGTGTCTGTGGCTTCTCATTGCTTTGGGGTATGGCTGTAGGAGTCCTTTATCTGTTGGATCCAAACTCTCAACTACAATGTTTTATCCTGCCTGGCAGGTGCATCTGTGTAGCCTTTGGCAGGGTTATGTCCCAGTGAGGAAAGGCAGAAGTACAGTTTGACTGGATCAGTGTCCCTGGAAACATCGAGACTTGGCTGTGTGCTCCTACTGATGGTAGGGGAGCTGATTGAAAGTATCAGAGATGGAAATGACCTACTCTTGGGGAAACACAACTCAGTTATTTTGTGTGTGACTGTGTAGTGAATTCAACCCTTCAAAGAATATAGGATCAGAAAGCCACAGTTCTGCACTCCTGAATTCTAGTGCACAGTCCAAAATGCAGCTGCAGTAGGACTTGCAGCTCAGAAGAGGCTTGCTGTCAGGGTAGAAACAAGACAAGGGTAGTTGACATTCTATTTCATGTAAAACCATATCTGATTGTTTATCTCTCCCCTAATTTCCAGCTTCTGAGAGATGAGGAAGGTAGTGAGCTCTGCTAAAAAATCAGGGCTTTTGTTTGTTTGCTTTTTTTCTTTTTGCGTGTTTGTTGTTTTTTTGTTTGGTTTTGGTTTTTTTTTTCCTCCTCAGTGTTGTATCAGATGATATTGGCTTGTGGGCTTCAAATCTTTGAAGCTGGAATGTAGTTTCTAGGCTTTGTACTGCACCTCTTATACCCCTGCCCTCCTGCAACCTTATAAGCAAATTTTGTTGTCTTTTTGTTGTCAGAGGTAGGAAACAGACCTGGTGTGACACTGTGTTCTGTGTCCAAGCAAAATGTTTCAGAGCCGTGAAGCATGAGGGAAGTGCCTGGCGGGCTGCTGGTGGGAAGTGCTGTGCCCTTGTATGTGGTGCTCTGACCTCCCTTCATCCCCTTTCCTTCACTGAAAAATCCAAGAACTGTGCCTTCAACCCCCACATCTGAACCCAGGGAAATCTAATGTTTACCTTCTTTGGGGAATTTACATGTGCTGTGGGCTGCTCAGAAAATGGACACAGAGAGGATGCCTATGCCTGAAGCTGGATGCTGCATTTAAGTATCTTGCAGAATCTAGGCCTGAAGGAATTGTGCTGTCAGCTCCAAAAATTGGAGTTTTACAGTTTTTATTTAGGTCAAAAGACCCATGAGAAATAGAAAGAGCAAGACATTGAGAGCAGTGTAGGTGTCCTGTCATCTAGATAGTTGTCTCTTGGGGTTTCAGCAATACACGAAATAGCTGTGTTAGTGCTACAAAGAGAGCAACTCCCACTCCAGTACTCTGCATTCAGTCCCAGTGATTGTAAACAATTATTCTTTGTTTTTCCACAGGCCTTATTTTGAACTCAAGGCAAAGTACTATGTCCAACTAGAGGTATGTATGTAATTCAGATCCATCTGAAACTCTTTACTGCTTATGGTAAATACTGAAATTACATCTAAAGTGCTCTGACAACTGTGTTGTGTTTCTGTAAAAAAACAATTCGAAACCTCTTGAGCAATTTGCTAAGCACATTTTAAAGATAAAAGACTTAGAGAGGCTTTGTTTCCTTGTGTGAAATCAGAGTGTTCAAACCCTGCTGCTTGCTGCCAGAACCAAACAAATACAGTTTGGCTGTGTTTATTTCTTGTAGTTTAATGTGTCTGGTGTTTATTTGTTTGTTGTGGGTTTTTGTTTCATTTTTTTCCCCTATTGTTTTGTGCTTCAGACTGTTTAACTGTCCTTGGGGTGCTCTTTTATGTTTACTAGTTGGATCAATTAACAGAAGAAGTAACCTGCTTGTACAACTCAAACATATGCAGATGTGAATTTCTGATTGGGGTTTGGGATAAGTGGGATTTGTGACTTGGCTTGATAGCTTCCAGGGCTTTTTTTTTTTTTTTTTTTTTTAGTATCTTTGCACTTCATTCTGTGTGATACAATAGTGTCTGGTCAGTGCTTGGGCATAGCACGTGCCTTGCAAGGCACAGTGGCCCTGGGGTGGGCATGGCACTTGTTCATGGGATGGTACTCCCTGCTATTACAGCCCTTAGTCTTGGAGCTGCCAGGGCAGGGAGAGCAAAGTAGCCCTACAAATTCAAGTGCAAGAATCACTCTCTTTTTACTTGAGTGACTTTTGCTGCATACGGCCCCCAAAACAAGGAGCCTGGCTCCTCTGAGTTTAAGGGTAGTGGTTGGTGCTGTAGTTGTGTGTGATGTGCACAGGGTTTAAGTGGTGCATGTTGCCTCTCAGTGTTGGCTGTGGGTGCAGGAAGGCTCCTGTGGGGTGCTGGGTCAGTAGGAGCTTAGCTAGAAGAAGATTCCCATTCCTTGCCTGGGATGCAATGCATGTCCCACATCTTTTTTGTGAGCCCTTCCCTGAGCTGCCTGAGATGCAGCAACTCTTTGTAAGCCTTGGAGGCTCTGGCACACACCTTTTTCTTGCCAGGATCCAGGCTTGGATGCCCACTGCTGCTGTCTTGCCTGCCTCTGTAGCTGTGGTCAGCAGCTGTTGCTGCACAGAGCTGAACCCTTGCCTGCTGGGTGCCAGCCCAATAATCCCTTCTGGCTGGAGGCCTCTTTTGAGAAATACCCTTTTTCCCAGGGGCAAAGGCCCGTTGTTAGGGGGCCTGTTGCTTCTCCATGGCAGTAGCTCAGTGCCCTTCTGAAGCAAGGTGGTTGTATAAAATGTAATACAGAAGACAGCACAGACTGCTTTTGATGTACAATATAAAGTGTTGAGACAGCCACAGACACACAAGCAGTGTATTCCCTTGGGAAACAGGGGGTACAACACTTTTGCCCTTGCTCTAGAGCAGTGTTTGTGCCTGGGGACACAGAAACTGCTGTGTTATAGCTGTCAGGGTGTGAGGCTTGCTGCTTTCTGCTCTGAAGGTTTAGTGACCAGAAATGATGGGTTTGGTGCTCAGTGGAGAGTGAGGCTTAGTGCCCTCAAGGGTGATCCCCAGCCTTGCTGTGCCCTGCAGACAGAGGCTGTCAGCAAACCTTAGGGGTGGTTCAAGAATAAGCAATGACATTGTGTTGAGAGGTGCATTCCTATGAGAGATCCTGCACATTAACTGAGTGGGGGCCCTGCTCTGTGCTCAGCCAGGGGCAATTACCACACTGCAGAGGCAGTCCCAGCCCTTGGCTGCTGTGGATTGCCTTGCTGTTGTCTCCTTCACAAGTGTCACTGCCTGTGCTAGGGTGCTTTTGAATTCCAAACTCTCCCATCCCCTAGATGGTATCTAGCCCTGGTTTGTGCCAGCTTGCCTGTGCAGAGCCAAGTCCCCTGGACACATAACAGGGAACTGCGTGCTGTGCGTTGTTCACAGTGAAAGTCTGTCTAATACCTGTCTTCCTTGTTAGCAACTGAAGAAAACAGTGGATGACCTGCAGGCAAAGCTGGCCCTGGCTAAGGGAGAGTATAAGACTGCCTTGAAAAATCTGGAGATGATCTCAGATGAGATTCATGAGAGGAGAAGGTCCACTGCTATGGGGCCCAGAGGATGTGGCGTGGGTGCTGAAGGGAGCAATACCTCTGTGGAAGACCTGTCAGCAAGTAAACCGGAGTCTGACACCATCTCCAGTGAGTACAGAGCACTGCTGTGCTTGGGAATATCCCATGGGCATCATAAGAAATGCTGAGATTAGGATTGCTCTGCGTATTCTGCAGTTTTGAAATTTGCTGGCTGTCGTGGGACTGTGGCTAAGTTGTTATGCTTCTTGTTATTACAGAAGTTGATTACATTCTTTTACAGCCAGTTTTCAAGGGGAAGGGTTATGAGTTGGAGTGCATCAGCTGTTCTCATAGCATCACTGTTGTTTTTTGTACAGTGCTGTATGAAGGGAGCAAAATTAACACACTTCAGAGCATTTTTAAGCCAATGCTGCTGCTGTTGGTGACTTGCCTGAGGTGGTCTCAGGCTGTCGCAGATCATTCAGCCAGGTTGCTGAAGTGGCAGTGCTGTTTGGAAACAGACCTTTTGGATCAAGTGCTTGTCTTCCAGTGCTGGGCCTGTGGCAGAGGAACTAAAGGTACAGCTGCAGCACTACAGAAAGGTGTGGTGCTTGCACAGAAGCGTGTAAGGATAAGCTCCTTCGCACTGCAGGATCTTCTGCCAAGATGTGATTTCAGCAGAGCATGTGTGCTGCGAACAAGGGAAGTGAAGAAGCAGCAATATGCTGATGCAGTGTGCTGAGGGGCTCTGTATAAGATGGGTGGCAGCAGCAAGCTCCAAACAAGCTCCAGGCAAGCTGGGTAACCTCTGCTTTCTGGTGGTACGTGGGGACCTTGTGTTGCGAAGCCTGTTGTATTGAGAGTTTGCATTTATCCTGGCTCTGGGTGAAAGTGGATAGATGGCCATTGCATGTGGCCTACTTTTGCCTCCCTCCTGGATACTTTCTCCAATTCTTGATGCAGAAAGTCTTTTTCTGCTGCCCAGTCCCACAAATTCCAATTTAATTTGTATTTCAGCTCCATTTCTGCAGGGAAAAGTCTAGGTCAGGATTGCAGGAGTTCATAATTGCACAACCCTGGTGCCCAAAGGCAGAAAATGCAGTTTCCCCATAGACACTGGTGCATACTCGCACTGAGGTCTTACAGGTCTGTGGTACAGCCTGTCTGTGCCATGGGAGCTGGGAGGCAGCTCTGCGCTGGTGCTTGACCTCTGCACTGGCAAGACTTCTTGCATGATGTGTTGAAGCTCTCAACTCAGTACTGTGCAGCTGGGACCTTTCCAAGTTTGGCAGCAATTGCCTCTTTGGATACCTGCAAGTCCCCCCTCCTCATGCAGAAGTCCTTCTTTCTGAAAGGCTTAGCTTAACTGAGTTAAGGTTTTCTTGTGCTGAAGGAGTTCAGAGGCCTGGGATATAGGGGCAGAAAGAGCCAGAAAAATTAAAGTTAATTCAGAGCGACCAGTTGCTGGCTCTCCTGGTCACTGCTGAGGCTGTAGGCAAGGACCGGCAGCATGGGCTCATCCCTCTCTTTTAATTGCACAATCTGATATAGGTGGAAGGACTTCAGGTTGTGTCTAGTGCCAACACAACTGGGTTACAACAGGGCAGGACTAGCAGCGTGCCAGACTTAGTAACTAAAATAGCCTGGATGAGTTATGTAATGTGTAGGGAGGTTTCCACCAAGGTCCTTTTATATCTTGATTTCTGTCTGCCGGAGTTGAATAAAACCCCTTGTCATCAGCAAGAGTTTCTTGGCCCTTGCAGATGCTCCTGTGTTTTACAGTAAGTTTAGATGGTGAAAAGTAAGCTACAGTTTGAGCTGTGCTGCTTGTAGACTGGCTGATGTCAGTGCTTCTTGCCAAGTAGAGGACTCTCTAATTGGAAACATCTTTTTTCCCCACCTTTCTTTGCTTTCACCTCCTGCAAAGTTATCTGTATTGCTCACCATATATTGATAAAATACAGCAAGTGAGAAGGCCACTCCGCAGTCTTGTATTTAACATCATTAAAAATAAAGCACAAAACCACAAGAAAAACTGTCTCTGAGCTCAAAGTGCCCTAGAGGGGGCTCAGGAAGGTGAATAATGCTGTTATCCATTTTATGTTTGAAGCCTTTTAGGTCAATTCTGCAGTGTGTAAGTACAGTTCTGCAATCTGCAGATCCAGCAGCAAGAGGCTGAACATCTTGGCAATAACCGTGTTGGTGGCTGCCTCTGTTGGCACTTTTGTGGTGCATGTGAGCCCTGGGCTGCTGGGGCAACAGAAGAACTACTTTGAAACTTCTCCTTTGAGCCGTTTTGTTAATGCTGCTGCTTTGCTTCTGCTGCTCTTCCAAGGCGGTTCTGAGCCTCACTAGCAATGGTGGGAATCAGAAGGAGGCAGAATTGAAGATAACTTCAGATCACTGGAAACGTCTTGCTCTTTGTAGGACATCTTCAGGCCAGTGTGATTCCAGCACACGCTTGTCTTGTGGAGAGTCTGATGCATGTAAAGGACCTTCTGATCCCAGCGGGACTACTTGTGTGCGAAAGTCTTTGGTTCATAGGTCCCCATCCTGCAGTGAGCCATGTCTGAAGTGTGTTGAATTTTAGCAAAATGTACACCCCTATGTTGCACAAAATGGAATCTTCTTTGACAGGTTTCTCCTCTGGTTGCTAATAAAGACCCTGCAGCTTAATCCAGACAGCTCGGAGCTGGTTTGCTTTAATTAGAACTCAGATTTGAGCAAATATGAACAGGGAAAAGAATATATGTGGGTGGGGTTTTTTTTTAATTTGATGTTGCTTGGTGATCCTCATCCAAAAAGAGATCTTGGGAGTTTGTGCTGCATTTTAACTGCAAGTGTGTGAAGATAAGGTGGAAGCAATCTGCCCTGGGAGCTATGTCTTTCCAATTAGTGCCTTAAAGAACCAGGAGTCTGTGCTAGGATCATGATGCTGGGTGAGGCAGACACAGGGGATTAGGCCCTGGCCTAACCTGTGTAGTGAAGACCACGAGAGCACAAGACCAGCTGGGCAGGGGGAGCAGGGCCAGTAAAAATCCAAGAGCTTCTTGGCATGAGGAGCAGTAGAAGGTTGGAAACCTGAGAAACTGCCTGTGCTTGTGAAGGTGCAAGAGAGAGGGTACGATTACTAACTGGAATATTCTCTGAACGTTGCAGTGGCTTCAGAAGTGTTTGAGGATGATAATGGCAGCAGCTTTGTATCCGAAGAAGATTCAGAAACTCAGTCAGTATCCAGCTTCAGCTCTGGTCCTACAAGTCCCTGTGAGGTGCCCACTCAGTTTCCTCCTGCGACACGACCCGGAAGCCTGGATCTGCCCAGCCCTGTATCCCTCTCTGAGTTCGGGATGATCTTTCCTGTCCTCGGCCCCCGAAGCGAATGCAGCGGGGCGTCCTCCCCCGAGTGCGAAGCTGAAAGAGGTATGCATGGCTGGATACGCCCTGGGCCAATGTTTTTCAGTCTTATAAAGGGAGCAGGACAACCTTCTCAACTCCCCTAGGTGTGTGCCAGCTCACTGAGCTCTGACCCACTGGTGTCTTCCTTGGGGAAGGCAGTTCTTGAAGGCCCCTTGTCTCAAAGTTAACAGTGACATCTAAAGCATTTTAATTATTGTTCTCCTGGCTGGAAATGTTCCCCAGTTCTGTCTTAGTGGAGGGGGTGGAGGTTTCTCACGAAATAAGCGTTCAGTGGGATTCTGATGGTACGTTTATTTGAAGGAAAATCTGAATTCATTTATTTATTTTTTTAAAATTATTGTCTCGCTTGCTGAAAATCTTGCTTTCCAGGGGAAAAAAAATAAAAACCTCACAAAAAAATAATGTGCCAAAAGGAACCTCTTGCAGGCTCTGCCAGCCCTAGCTGACTAATTCAGACTAAAGGATTACCATCACTCTTGTGTGCTCCAGCCTAAAGCTGTGTTGATTAATTTGCTGACGCAGTGCAGAAGCAACATTTTGCTCCTGCTCCTGTAATTTTTGCTCGCTTTGGCAAAGGAAACTGCAGAGATGCTTGAAGCTTAACTTGCAGAATGAAATCTGGGTTTAACATCCAGTTTAATCCTTTCTTTGCAGGGGATAGGGCAGAAGGGGCTGAGAACAAGACGAGCGACAGAGTGAACAAGAATAGGAGCAGCACCAGGAGCAGCTCCACTGAAGGGCTGACTTTGGATAACCGAATGAAGCAGCTCTCCCTTCAGTGCATGAAAATCAAAGAGGGAATATGCGCGGGCAGAAAAGCTGCCCAGATTGGCTGAGTCCTTCTTGTGCCCTGTCCTGATTAATGGGAGTCTAAATATTTATACATGAACTTCTAAGTGTTTGAAGAACGTTGTGCCAATAATATATGCCAAATCTTAAGCGTTTACTCTGAGAATTTAAAAATGCACTAAGAAGTTTAATTGATGTGGAGGGCTGAAGTTTTTATTCAGTAAACCCTTTGTAGGCCTGACGAGTTATCAAATGTTTAAGCTGTGCTCATATTTCACAGACTTTGTAAATTGTTTTGTAGCAGCCTGGCTGAAGCAATAACTAGTAACGTTCCCGTGTAAATTCATGCCAGTCGGGGGTCTGAAATTCAAGCCAGACATTTGCAGAAAGCGGTTTGGCTTCGGTTTTGTAGAATGAAATGCTCTTTAGATACAGCTGATCTCTTGAGTACAAGTGGCATATTCTTTAAACATCTGTATTTGTCTGTATTATGCTGAAACTGTAGAAGTATTTTGTATACAGGAAAGCTGTTGCATGTGTGGGGTCTGAAAGCCTTCACTCTTCCCTTGGTGCTCACAGAAAGGATAAAATGAGTCATGCCTATAAAAGCCTATAAAACAGATGGATGACAGAAAGGGGATGGTGATGCTCAAGCAGAGGTAGGCCCTTTCTAGACACCTTCCCGAGTCTGACTTGGACTCTGTGGGTGATTCCAGTGACCAAAAAGAGTTGATTGGCCCCTTGCCCTTCCCCTCCCCTGAGAAGTGAAGTATTATTTTTCAGCACTTTAAGTGTTTGGGGTTTTTTTTCCCTCAAAAATGGGAGTCATAGATGTTTTCCAGACAGCTATGATAAGGGATTCACCCTTGAAATATGCATGAAGAAAAGGAATTGCCAGTGTAGATTGACAGTGTGTTCTTAAGCTTCTCCGTAGGTTGTACTGTGTGGGGGTTTATAACTGTTAAAGGGACTTGGGATTTTAGTATGCCCTAGAGAAAGTGTTCAATAAAACTAGAAAGGGCACGGGGAATGTTTTGACAGCAGCTGTTAGACAGTAGTAGTGTCTGATAATTATGCTAATAAGTGGTAGTAAAAAAATCCTAGGACTCTTCAGTTTTGGTGACTAAGCATTTCTGAAAGCACCATTTTATCTAAAATGTCAGTTTATATTGTTAATTTGATGGGAATTTTAGTATTGCCCAAAGTATTTTCTATTCTATGTTTTTGCAGTCCTGTTGTATTTCATCCCTGCCACAGCTTGTGTATCTATTCTCAAAGTTAATGTAAAATTCTTCACACTACAGTAAACATTTTTGTTTTCCACATTTTGAGTCTGTGCAAGTGAAGTTTATCCAAAGCTCTAGTAACCGAATCTTCTTGTGCAGCAAGTTTAGTCTCCAAATATCCACTTCCAGCTGAAGACTGCAGTCTGGAGTAACTCTGGTATTATCATCATTGAGGTACATGGGCAACTGTTGCCTCCTTCCAGCTTCCTGAATCTCTGCATATGTGATTCACTTTTTATTCTGAACTGTGCCACAAGACCAGAGCTTTAGTCAGGTTTTCCAAAATCCCTCAGTGTGCTGAAGGAGGGAGGTATTCTGTTACACAACACCTCTGTACCTAATGCTGCTGAAATTGGCTGTAAGGCCGTGCAGAATTGAAGGTAAAGAATCCTGTTTTCATAAAAAATAGATTCAATACATTATAACTGTTACGCTGTAGTAGCTTTAAACATTTATATGTTCACATCTTCCGAAGACTTGAAGGCTGAAATCTTCCATTGCCAGCAGTTCCTAGGCCCAAAAAGTGCTTAGGAAAGAAGTCTGTGGTTCCAACTTCTGATGTGACCATTACTTGGGGAAAAGCTGGGGTAGGCAGTATTAAATATGAAATGAAAAGCAGTAAGAAGTGCCACATTGCATTAAATGTTTTTACTTAAACTTTTGTAGCTGACCTATTGTCTGTGCTGTATTCAGTTAGAAAAATTTGCAGAGGTATTTGTGGTTGAATCTTACTTTTGCAGACCTCCCAGTCAATGCCAGTTACATTTTCCTAGGTTGTTTGGATGGTTTTTTGGTGGTGATTTTTTTTTCCTTTTTCTGTTTTTTTTTTTTTTTAACCTCTCTTGCTATTGCATTTCCTCTCATTTTGCCAGTTCTGACTAGAAACCCAAACTCTCTGCACTTAGGCAACAAATTAGTTTTGTGTTCCATCAGGATATAAAAATAGTTGTGTGTGCACTGCCTTGCTATGTTCTGATTGGGTTCAGCTCCAAGAAGGGTAAAACCATTGATGAGGAAGTACAAAAGTGCGTGGAACCCACCCTGCCCTTACTTTTACACCACACTTCCATGAGATTTGTTGAAAGACCATGCTGCAGCCTTCTTCCTTTGGCGACCTCCAGACTTAGCAGGTAAATCACCCTTCAAACACACAAGCAAACAGGGAGAACTGTGTGTCTATAATAAATTAATGGAAAACTCATTTTATTTTAAACTTCATAAAAGCCATAATTGTAAATATGACAGACTTTTAAATGAACAAACATTGCTATGGATTACAAGCAAATGAACAAGCTTTCTCCAGTTACTTTTCTGTTGGAGCTCTTAAAGGATTCTGAAGTGTAACATGATGGTAGCTGCCTCCATGGGTATAAAAATAAGCCTCTGCTGTATCAAAGTATACGTGATCACTTCAGCTGCCCTGATATGAGAATGTATGAAGCAAATGTTAACCTAGGAATTCTGCTTCTCTTTGGTATTGTCAAACAATTTATATGTCCTTTTTGAAACAATGGAAACCTCTACTGTATGTACACAAACTTAATTCTAAATAGCTGGCTGTTCAAACACCATGGAGATTGTGTGGTTAAGTGCATAATTACTGTACAAAGTAGTTACAGGACACTTGCAGTGTCATGGGGCAGATGGGATAGAAGCTGTTGATACCGTTCATCCATGGTACTACCTCTCACTGAGTCTGAGAATAAGGGATTGGGTTAACCAAGGTCTAACCTGTGTCTTCCTGAAAAAAAATAAACTGGGAGAGGTGTCTCAACCTGAGCTATAAACAGCAGCATCATGGGGTCTTGTATGGAGCTTTAAAGTAGGATTTTTAAAGGAATACACAGAAAAGGTTTTGCAATGCATAAGTAAAGAGAACATTAAAACTTCTGAAGAGGCTATATCCAGTTATTCCTCTGCACTGCTGACAGAGAGTTAAAAGTCATTTCTTTGTAGCAGTCTTCCCTTAATGAATCAGAAAATGTGTAAATCCTCTTAAAATCCCTTTCAGCAACTGGCCTCCATTTCATCAGTTACCCCCTCATCTGTGGCTCTAGCCGTAGTTCAAAACTGTACCCTGTGTGACAATCAACTTAGGAGTGCAGGATGCTTGCTGAGGCCTTGTATTTCAGTGTTTAAAAGCTTGAATTGTATGTTTAGAGGCAGAGAAGACTTAAGGATCAAGAGGTGCATGACTGTCTAACTGGAAGTAAAATAACAAATCCAATATACCTCTGTTGGGCAGCTATTTAAATTTTTGCAAGTCTTATTCCTTTCTAGAAGTCTTGCTGCATAACCCACCACCTCATGTTCTCTGTCACGGATCAAAAAATGCTAAACAGTATAGGGGAAACAAAAGCTTAACTTAGACTGTGGCCTGAGGTTGTCTTAAAATCTTCACTTTCCAATAAGTTTTCCAGATTTATTTGTGGAAAAAATATTAAAGTATATATTTGACAGAAAATATTAAAGCAAATCATAAACGCTAACATTTTTTCCTAAGACAAAATGGCAAGAAAACTTTGTTGCAAAATCAATTTGCCACAACCAGAATCTGTAGACTAGAATTTATAAGAATATTCCTCTTAAATAGTCCACCTGAGTGTTCTGTCCTATATTTAAAGGAAATGCACAGTGATGGCATTCTAGTAGCCTATGCAGGTGCAATATTTGATCAGGATTTGTTTTATATTAATAAGATTGACACTTGTCTCCATTTATGTATGGGATTTAAGATAAGCCAAATCCCCTGACTGTTCTGTATATGTAAGAAATATCAGCACATCCTATTTGGGACAGGATACTTTGTCCTTAATGCCAGACAGTGAGTACATTTCTTGCTTTTAGTTCAGTTTAGTTTTAGTTCAGCACAGTATGGAAAGCTGAGCCTTATGCTCGTTTCATACAGCATAAGCTTGGCAGTAGCTTGTGCTCAGGGGGAAAAGAAAGAAAAACTCCTTTCTGCTGAGTAGAAACCAACTACTGAAGAACAACAACAGATTTTACTGTAGGCAAGTCTACCACCTTGATCTCAAACAGCAGAGAATTTGCAAGAACTTGGTACTGAAAGCTGGCAGTTCTGGCATCTGCATTTTGTACTGCCAAAAAGATACTCAGTTGGGACTTCCTAACTACCTCTAACGTCACAGGTGATAAGATACATGCAGGACTCCACTGCGATTCTGGTTTAGCGTGAGCTAAAAACTTCACAGAAATCTGTAGGGAAAATGTGAGCTGAATGAAATTTTCATTTTGTAGGGATGAAGTTGTCCTTGACCTATACTCCAGAAGCCAGGGGGGTAACTACAATGAACCTAATCTGTTTCTTTGCTCAGCTTGTGCCCATGCAGAAACTTCCCTGCAAAAGAAGGTAAGTCACACTGTGACAAACCTGTCCCAAATTTCCTATCCCAGATAGCCTTTGAGAGAACTGCAGTCAGCAGGACATATTTTCAAAGGCATGAGCTATCAGTGCCCTTTCAGCACTAGACACTTGTTAAGCAGCTGTCTGATGAAGGAAACAAAACAAAAGAATCTTGTACTTTCTGGAGAGGACTAATAGCAGACCTCTGTGGGAGTAATTTCAGCCCACAGATATTTCTGGTGCTCCTGTAGAATTGTGTGCTCAGTTTCCCAATGGCCAAGTGACACCTGTGCTCTAAAGCAAGATTTAAATGCTACCTGTTTTGATTGGAAAACTGGCAAACTAATGTGAATGGCAGCAAAATTCCCGTGGCTGTTTTAAAAACATCCTCTCTCCCAGCTGTCAAATATTATACATTTTGTAAAAAAGACAAAATTTAATGCATTTCAGGATCTGAGGCAGTTGGTATTAAATTGAAAATTTGGTTATCTTGAATCCTCTTTAGATACAATGTATACAGATCTAGAGGAGGAGCACATATAGGAGGCTTCTGGAAAAATCTCATTCTGCATTAATCCCACTTCCACTATTTTCTTAAAAACTCTAACCCTGCTTCTGTTGATGACAGTGGCCAAGTGCTCAATTCATCCACTGGTTTCAACTTACAAGGAAAAAAGTACCTTATCAAAGATGTCTGGTATAAATCAGCAAGTGCATTCCCTGCAGCTGTGGTTTATTAGCAGGAGAGGCTTAACTAATCCTTCCCTATAGGCTGAATACTTATAAAAGTGATGAAAATAAAACATTTCTTTGCTGAGTTTCTGATGGTGGGCAGTTTCCCATCTCCCCACCAGCAACTGAGACTGTGGGGATCTTCAGATGACAATCTTTCACACCTGCTCAAGGAAGTCTATGCTGCATTCTCCGCATGCTGCTGCTGGATAACCCCCTGTCCTTACTGCTGATCAGGATCAAGCTCGGTCTGGCAGCTAGTAGGAAGAAAACCACAGAGAACCTTGTGCTGTTTTATGTACTAAAGTGACACCAATATGAACTAACAGTTCTCAAAGTACATGTAACATGAGCGAAGCTCTTAGAAATAGTTCCTTTACTCCTATATACATATTCCAGATAAGTTGGCGCATGGACTACTACATGCTCAGCAGCAGTAAATTTACATTTAGAGGTGATAACCAGTTCAATGCTTAAAACATTCAAGATAGCAGCACAAATATGTAGTAAAAGCTATTTGGTCCTGAGACTGAATAAGCAGAAATACACAAGAATATTTTTTCTTACATGTTTACTTTTAAGAATAAAATCTTTAACCCATATACCCTGTATTTTGGGAGAAGGGAATTTCAATGTTAGTTTTTCTCCTAACTCACTGGACTTTGATTCAAAGTGTGGGAAAATTGCAATAAATTGAGTTCTGCTGGTTCATTTGAATATATGCATTTTAGCCTATTCCCAAGCCTGTTGAACAGTGCTCCCTCCAGTACCATAGCAGCAAACCCCACAGCTAACTGCCTACCACAAGTAAGTGGCAATCAGTGATTCCATGCTTTTGGCTATAACTTAGAATGTAATTTTCTTTTGTGCATATGCGTAGGAAGGGTTATTCACCTGTTCTCAGCCTGTAGGACAGGTCAAAACCACCTCCTTAAACAGTACTGCACAGATATGTCTCCTCACTGCAGCTGGGACACCTTAAGAGGAGTAGTACTGTTAAAATCTAAGAAAAAAGGACCCTCTTGTTGAGGCAGGAATGTGGTGGGGATAATGTTGTAAACTCCAGCAAGTATGTTCTCCACTTCCAAGTAGCAAAATCCACACCTATGATAAAGAAAACTACCTGTTAGAAATAAGATCTGAAGTATTTCAAACCTCTGTACAGATTTCATTGAGTATTATTACCTGTAGTCACCACTGCTCTTTTTGTGAAAGCCATAGGAACCAGGATCTCCTACTGTTGAGACGGTGACGAGTTCAAAGCCAACGCTGTATTGCCTGCAAGTGACATGACAGACATCATGTATCTGGGTCATCAGGATTACCACAAAGAGGGCTATTTATTAAAACCTTCACAGTATAACAGACATCTAAAAGTGTTGTCACATTTGTGACAGAAACGTCAAGTCAAACTTACCACGATATGAATAGTGAATTTGGAGGGAGACAGAACACAACTCAGGTCTGGAACTAGACTACAGGGAAAATGCCTGCTAGAAGCCTGCCTCTGCATTTAAGCAGACTTCAAGTAGTTAAACTTGTGGAGACACACTCCTGTGCCACGTGGCACAGATCGTAGGGTGTGATCTGATCGCTGTGGGAGGACTGGGTGTCAGTGATCTCAGCAGAATTTCTCATGTTGCAATATAACTTGTGACACTTTGTCTACTACCTGTTAACACATGTGACAGGCATCACTGCCCCTGCCGTTCAAACTACCCAAATATGATCTGCAAGTACAGAAAAAAAACGCATACAAAAAACTGCTCAATTCATGGAACAGCACAGCCACACCTCTGCACTCATCTTCATTTCATGAGAGGAGGAGTTTCCTCAAAGAGGGGAGGATGGATAGAAAAGTGCTGCCATTTTGTGGGCCCCACTGTACAGCTTTGCAAAAGATAAACATTTAACTGCAGATCAGGAGATGTTGCTATTCAGAAGCTCTGAATACTGGTATTTTGAGGTAATCATTAATTTTGCCAAAGGAATTTGACCTGCATAGGTCTACTTCATAGGACATTGAGATTCAATACTTCTCCTGGCCTGCTAGTGGTAGAATAAATGCACTTTCAGAGATGTTTGAGATCTTGTAAGGGTTTAGTATCCTGCATAGTAGCTGTACTAAAAAAGAAAAGGAATTATGATCATAATTAGTTTTAAGAGGGAGAAAGAGCCCTTTATACCTTCTTCCCTTCTGTGCAAGCCCTAGCTCTGCTCAGACCCCAAAACTATAGAGAAAGGAAGGCTCCTGCTTGCCTTGTAGGTCAAGGATTTCTTTCAGTAGTAAACATGTAGGTTTAAAACACTATTGATGGTGAAGATAGAAACGTAAATAGTATTAAATTCAAGCCAGCTCTGATACCTTGTTTTCTGGATTTTCTGTGAGCTCCTCACCCTCCCCCCAAGAGGACACTGACCAAGCTTTATCTTTAGCTGTAATGCTCTGTGTTGATGCATGCTTATGCTCTACAAACCTCGGTCCCCGTAGTTCAATTAGCAATGGTCCATTCTTGTCTAGCTGGATTTGATAAATGGGGTTATTTTTGTAGGTGTCTCTGAAGTTTCCACATCCTCCGGCACTGTGACCTTTCCACTGTCCATTAACCTGAAAGAAGTCAAAAGTACAGAAAATACATCCTGAGGATTTGTATTGCTTCTATGTAAACACACAAACAAGAGCAGAGACTCCTCTCACTTTAGAGGTCACTGACTTTAGTAAGCTCTCCTCATTTTTAAAGAGAAGTGAAAGACCATGTTAAGTATTCAGAGTTTCACTGCCGTCCTTCCACCCCCCTTGATCAAAGCCTTACATCCCTTGGAAGAGTACTGTACTTTTTCAGCTTATATTACATAAGTAACAAGTGACTGTTTCTGACTATGACAGATCTATATTCCCATCTATCCCTTCTAGCCTTCTAGACTATGCAGGTTATTTTTTTTTTGCTCAGACACTTCTCTGTTGGGCTAAATGAGAAGCAGCAGTGATACAGGAAGTACAACAGTAATGGTAGTGTAACCTTTGCTTTCAAAAATTGCTGCCTCCAGCCCTGTCCATCACCTCTCTGCTCTCTGAGAACCAGCACTGCAGTGACAAGATAACCATAAGGATAGATTCCGCAAGGACAAAGACACACGAGGAAAATTGCTGCTCAGACTTTGAGAAACAGGCCATCTGTTTCCAAGTTCCTCCTGCTAGTCTTTAAACTGAAAGGTTAGACTTGTAAGACATGCCAGGCATTCACACAAATTTATAGCTGAGATCCATTTCTCCTGTTACTTCCCTCCCCTTTCTGTCAAACCAACAAGGGGCAACGTTTCTCCTTGTGATTTAATTTCTTTATTCAGTGTCTAAAACCCTCAAACACAGCAAGTTTGGAAGCAAGGGGGATTTCTCCCCCTACCATGCTGCTACCCAGGAACCTAAAACTCTGTGTGCTGTTAACCTTTCCAGCCCTTTTCTACCTCTGCTACACTTAATTCCAGGAATCACACTAGGGCTTGGGAGCTCCAGAGGTGACCACTCGACTCGAGCATAGGACATCTAACAGAACTTTCTTTTATGGGTAAACTTGGAACTAGTTCTCTACTTGCTTTTAAATGTGATGACTGCTAAGCAAACATAAAAGATGCATTAAAAACAGACAACTAACTTTTTGTATTTAATCTTAAAGACAGAGTTGGCCTTGGGTAGCTAGAACATGTCTCTTTTTTTTTTTTTGAATACTAGACAGACATCTTCAAATAATTAACAGGAGGTTTCCACATACTTAATTTTCTTTTGAAACATATTACAACATAAAACAGATGTTTTTCCTCAAACAGACTGGTATCTTTAATGCATTTTTGATCTCTTAAAGCACTCCCTCAAAGTAAGCCCAGTTTTTATGAGCTATACAGGAAAATGGTTGCTTGGAAGAACTAAGCAAATCATCTCACTGTTCCCAGGAACCTTTCTAGTAACTCACCATTCTCCAGAACAGGCTAGCTTCAAGGGGCTTTTCCAGAAATAACATCTGGTATGGAACACTGTCTGAACTCGAGAGCCTCGCTGCAAGCCAGCGTGTGCCCCTGACCACACAAAGTAATGCAATCCTTGGCTTCAGGCACAAGTGTCCTAGAAAATGGACTTCTACTGTGGCTCAAGCTCCCTTGTTTCTCTCTTCCTGAAGAAGTTACTATTTGAACAGAAAACTTCTGATTATAGTAGATTCCCCAGGGTGTGCATGGTAGGTACAGAGCTAAAGTTGAGAGCTGCTGGCTTATTCTTTCTTGGGGGTAAAATTGCTAATATATGAAAATACATGCAAGTTACTTTATCCTGTGAGCTCTTGGCTATATTTATACTTCAGCTGAAGGTGTAACTGCAGCTCACATTGACAGCTGAAATATGAACAGCAGCTGGCCCCAAAACTGCCTGGGCTTCTGACTTAATTTCAGTCAAGTTTTTCACTCTTGCCCCTGTTGGTGTATTTTGGGGAGCATTTCAACGTGAAATGTACCATGGGTATATTGCTTTCATCCTGTTTGGCAATGGGAGTGCTTATCCCAATGGTGACAGACCTTTGAGATGTCTTTGCAAAATTTAGGAACTGTATGTATTGTGATATTGCCATCTTAAGTATGTTTGTCACAGTCTTGCTATTGTGGCTTTGGTTTGACGTTGCTGATTTTGTCCCATCATGCCAAGAGTTTTCCCAAGAAAATCATGCAGTTCTCCCAAGGGGAGACAATAAATGCTTTTGTGGGGTTTTTACTCTGTAGCATTACTAGCACAGTCTGACCTCTGCAGAGAGATGACTTACTAGGGTACAGGTTCTAAAGGCCAGTCTATTCTACAAAGGCTTTGCAGAATGTCTGCAGTGGCACAGCTCCAACCACACACTCTGCAGTGAAGGTGGAGAAGTAGTATAAAAATACATTTAAAAACCTTGTACGCCTCAAATATGGAAAAGCCAAACCAGAATTATTTTCCAGTGACCCATAAAATAAAATGTTTCTTTACCCGCTTGGAAATGGTGTAAGGTGTAGGAATCTTGGAAAAGGTGAACTTGCACAAGGAGTACACCTGTGTTGTAGAAGAAGCAGCAGGTCACACATTCACCTTGCACTTTTCATATGAAATCATAACAAATTTAAAAAAAAAGAATTGCTTACACAGTATTTTTAGATACTTATTCGCTACATGCCCGTATTACCCATCAGACGATCCTGTGTCAAACTTAAAATCCTGAATAGTGCTGGGACTAACAAGGCTTAGTTCTACTTAATTTTTATTTAAACAAAAGGCAAAATGGAAACATTATTTTTAAGTGACAAAAAGAGATATCTAGCATTGAACATCACCTGACTGAGTAGTTAGAGAAAAACCCAAATACTAAGTCCAAAGACTTTGAGGAGTCAAAAAAATTTTAAATCTTAACTGGGATCTAAAATGGGCATATTTTGGATACACAGAGAGCCAATGATCTCCCTGTACACAGATTTTTTTTATTCTAGGAAATAAGAGTATTTTTCAGCTGATTTCATTACTGAAATTTCATTGCTAAATGCATGTACGCTGTTTTAACTACAAACAGAGAACCTTACCAAATACTTCATCCAGAGGTTCTGCTCCATCATTCATAGCCTCCCTCCCCAAAATAGCAATATGAACCCAGAAGTACACTCTTTAATCAAATTTAAAAATAAAGGATGTTTTTTTAGTTGCTTACATTCATTATAAAACCCACAGCACATACCCTGATGGTGTAATGGATAGTGTTTTGTTTCTCATACTGGGACACCACTAAGGTAAATGTATGGGGCCCTGGAGAGGTCAACTTTATCTTAGTCAGATAATGAGGACTGTTGATCCGAATACCATCGATATACGGAGGAGGATCAGCTGAAAAAGAAAAGGATGAACACTCTTCTGGATCAAAAAATCCCCCACCTTGGTAAACTTCTACAAAGATTAGACTGTGAACAGACCTGAGTGCTTTGAAAACAACAGAGCCTCAAGACTTATAAAAGGACATATAATCATAAGAGCAACTGCTTTTTTCAGGAGAGGTACATCACACATGACAGAACACATGTTCTGCACTTGAAAACTACAGCTTAAATCCCAAGACCTGCAAGAACTGTTTATCTATGCCTCACCAACATCACATATAAGACCTACATGTGATCATGTTGAAATTTCACGAGAAAGACAAGGAATGTTTGAGCACTCTTTAAAAAAATCTCTGAGGTGTCTGTTCCTTCTCTGTTGGCCATACAGTTCCAGAATGCATGCTGCCTAAATCTTTGGCCACTGGGTAAACAAGACTTAAAACATGTTCTTTTGACTATATCACACACACTTTTTCTCTCTCTCCCCAAATCCTTGTGATCATTACACAGATGTAGTTGCACCCCAGTACCAAACCACATGTGGTACTTAGAAACATCCTAAATGTTTGCTTTTACAATTAGACAATGTAATTTGTTATTTGGCCTCTAATTGGTTCTTTCCAGACTTCTTTTAATTTCAGTGAAGCAGGACCAAATCTAGCCAATTACTTCAACAGGCTCAGGATCAGGTCCTTTTATTTTCTTCCACAAAGCAACATGGGAGAGGGGAAAGGATTAATATAAAACAATAAGAAGCTTAGGAATGAGAAATCTCAGCCTTACTGCCAAAGGATTAACCTGCTTTGTTCTGATCTTATTTTAACAGATGGTTAAAAATAATACTGCAGCTTGACCAATCTATTTCCATGGAAAAAGGTTTTAAACAAATTTGAGTTCGTGAGATTAAAAGTTTTTAAAAGAGTTTGGAAAGCAAGACAAAACATATGAATCATTCAGTTCTTGCTAGTGATCCTGCTAAGAAGACTGTCTCTTTCAAGCACAGCAGAATTCCCTCCACTACACAATGTGTTTGGTTTGCCCACTTAAGAATGTTTTCAGTGAGACACACGTAAAATAAGCACTACTGCAATTACTAGCAAAACCAGAAGCAAGTCTTGGGCTGTAAGGAGAAGCAGATGCTTTAACAAAATCAGCTCTTGCAAAAACAGGTGATGATTTGGTCAGGTCTCAACAGATGCTTTCAGCAGAAAGACAGCTTGGATTCTAGGGAAATTGGTCAGCAGAGTTCACTTAACAAGACCAGATGTGAACAATGCAATGCTTACCAGCGTGTCTCAGCCTGTGTTTCAGATCTGCTATCTGTCTTGAACTAAAGCATACGTGGCTTTTTCCCAGCTACAGCAAAGCTCCAAAAGCCAAACCCTTTCTTCTCAAGGTCAGTAGAATCTGACCTATAATGACCAAGACCGGTATTTTGATAAAATTTGAACATATAAGTGTTTTTCTTAAATATTCCTGGAAATATGTTGAAGTGTTCACCAGAATCTCATAAGCTTGCTTAGGTACTTTATTAAGCCAAATTCATAGAACAATTAACCTTGATTATATTCATTTAGTGGAAGCTGCAGACCTTTAAGTAATTTCACAAATGTAGGAAATAATTATGCTATCAGAGAAACAGAAGAGCAGCATCTGTTCCCTCTAAGCATTAAGTACTGCCACTGCAAAATAAACAGAAGAATAAAGAAAATGCTGCAGCAAAATAAGTGTCAGCAGGATTATGTAGATCTTAGTGTGCTTCCAACATGTAGCTTATTCCTTCAGTGTAGACTGTTGAAGGTGATCAGAGCTAAACAACTATTTCATAAGATTGACCTCTTAGTGAGGCATCTAGTCTTAAATCAAAAAATGCCTTTCCTCTCCACAAAATTCTTTGTAATTCCTCATTTATTTATAATATAATTTTCTTGACAATTAAGGTACACTAACCTGGATAGTAAACTTTTTTGCCATCAGTCTTGTACACAACCATTGTAATGAACTCCCGATTGTGTGCAAAGTCATCCTATAAAAAAACCAACCAGACACAAATCAAGCAGAGTTGTACACTTCTATGAAACAAAATTAATGCTTCCTCAGAGACAAGTACACATTCTACCATCCTTTTTGATCACTGCATGATATGACCTGATATTTATATTTACTGAGATGCCCAATGCAATTCTTTTTAAAATGCCTGAAATAAATAAACTGCCACTAATTTAACCTATTCAGTCCCCAGGATTGAAAGTTACTTCAGAACCTCTATGGTGGAATAGAACCACTTAGCTCAGATGTTACTCTGGGTCTGTTTCAATTTTAGATATGTGTACCTGCTGAATTTAAAATTTATACATACACACACAGGCATACACACCTGAACATGAAACATGAGTAGTAATATACCAGTAACAGAAAGCTTTACAGAAAGGTTTACGGAATAAGCACCCAGCACCTTGTCAGTGATGTGCCTGCTGAGCAGGACCCAGACGGCAGCACCACCCTGTGGACACTGAACTTCCAGCTTGTACTGAGGATTGTTGGCCAGGCTGTAGGCATCCTTCACCGGGCCCTGCTTTGCATCCCAGGTACTGAAAGTGATACAGACATGGTGTTAGATGAGTAAGAAACTAAATCCTACTTTGAAACTAACTCCAAATCCTACCTATACAGAGAGCTAGCTATTACCAGTAAGAAGACAGAACACAGTCTCATCAGAAGCATTATCTTAGAACATTGTTTTATAAATGAGTTCACTACAACACATGTATGATAATAAAAAATGCTAAATACAAACAGACTGGCTGGTGACTGCAACCACACAAAGCCCAGAAAAAAATGAACCAATCAGGGAGCCTGAGCTACACATATTCTAGTCATGACTGCATACACCAATATTAAATGAAAAACACCTACGCTACTGTAACTGCAGAAATCCATCTATAAGCTATGGTTAGTTCCAAAAACTTGCCAAATTTTTTCATCCAGTTTTTTTATTGAGGCAATTTTTATTTTAAAATTTGATCTGTTTCATGTCTGGAAGGTTGCCATGCGGGAATTGTTAAAGATCTTTGAGGTATCCTACTGCAGAATCTGCCTGGTGCCTCATGAACTATCGAGACAAGGAAAATACAATCTGAAAAAACAGCAAGTGCTGATGGCTGAATGCAAAGTGCAGCATACTGGAAACAGAAACATATACAGCTATTCCTAAGTCTCACTGACCCTCCCACATTTTTAAAACTGAACAGTATTTGTGGAAGGCTGCATTAACTAAGCTTCAAATTATCACCATCATTACTCCACTTTTTATGACAACTGCCGCTGTGCTAAGGCATTTCCCTACACAGAGGTACGAGAATCACTAATAACATAAGGACAGACAGACCAATAGGTGAGCTTTGACATTAGCATACACGTTACCTCATCTTACTATACCACCACAGTGTATTTTAGAAATAATTGGAACACAAACAGCCTTTGCAGATAAGCTCAGCAGTCACACTCTGGATGAAGGAGCTTGTGCAGAGCTAACACAAGCAGAAGCAGTTGTGGAAGTAGTGGCAAAGTGCAGTATAGTGGAGTGGAAAAGTAAAGAAACACTTGCTTTCCAAAACCAAGACACACTTAAACTGGGAGACAAAAAACCTGAATGTGATGGATATTTGGTAAGAGATGGGTCTCACATTCAGAAAAAAAAATCAGCGGCAAGGAAGATTACTTATGATAGTTACAACTGGTGAAAAACAGAATTGGTTAAACTACTCTGACTTCAGTGAACACCTGTGAAGACAACACATGCTGCACAGCAGACTTGCAACTGGTCAGAAAAATTAATTCCAAATAAAATTGAGGTCACTCAAGCACTGTCTGGTCACTGCTTAGAGACAGACTGCACAAAAATCTTGATTTCTATTCCAATAGATGTGGTACTGAGGTCAAAATCTGGTTATGCAGTCTTAGGTCCACAGCAACATCACAAAGGTCACTGGAGCTTCAACTCTGTTACAGAAGTAGTCAAGAAGAAAGCCTGGGTTGAGAATTTAAAAGTGTGAAATCAGGCTCAAAAGAACATGGTTGGAGTTCAACCTCCTAGCTGTAACTAGGAAGAATGGAAGGAAACATCTATTCAGAACACTTACTGAGATTTTGACACAAAAATTTTATCTTTTGGACCAACCTGTGAATACATGTAGATTCTTTGAAAAGACTTGGGTTCCAACTCAAATAAATAACATCATAGTACTGGCACAGGTCCTCCCAGGAAATCCAGAAAATGCCTAAAAAGGAAATGCTGTTATTGTTTTCTTAGCAGATATCTTGATTTTACTTGTTTTTCAAAAGTCTCTTTCTGGGCAAATGATACAGCTTATATTAGCCAACATTTCTGCAAATCTTAGTTTGCAGAACTGCATTGCCCAAATGTTTAAATTTAAACAAACAACTTAAAGCAAGAAAAAACAAGTTAGTCTCTGCTTATTATCAAGAACTTTCTGAAGCTGTCAGAATGCCTTTCATTCTCAAGCACTAAGCAGAAGGTGTGAGAGGATCTGTTGCATTGAAAGAGACGTCATTAGGTGATTCTGACCTGCCTTCCCCTTTCCTAGGTTTCTGAAAACAAAAAGGACACAGTCAAATGGGTTCCTGCAATTCAACAACGTCCTTCAGTAATCATCCAGCACAATCAAGTATTCAATCAACATATGAGTATGTTTGAATGTATTTCTAAGATACTTCATCCAATGCCTACATCACTTGCTTTGGCACCCTGAATTTGCTTCACCTTTACAACACCTTCACCTTTACTTCTCCCTTACAACTTCCTTTACAACATAGCTCCCTTAATTGCAAGCTCCGGTAACTCCAGCCAACAAGAGTGCCTGCAAAACAATAGATTCCTAATGGAATGAACTCTTAAAATGGTAACAGCCTTATAATTCAAGTCTCTGACAGAGGCAGCTGCAGATCTTGCAGCACTAAAAAAGTCATAATAGCTACACAGAGAAAGTAAGACCAGAGTGCAAATCCAGTTAGAAGGAGCAACTCCATTAAAATTACTAATGTAATTTTATATAAGATTTTAACTACTAGATGTTACAAACTACTTACTAAATGAATTGGTAAATAAATAATGAGCCCTCATAACTTTCACAAAGCCAGGGCTGCTATTCTTATATTTTAATCAGAAGTTTTCCTTATGCATTTGCGTGAGGCTTATCAATAAATGCTCTTCATAAAAGAGTTTGGTGAAATAAACACCTGAAGAAAAGTACAAAGATCAGTGTTTACAGAGCCATTGTGCTGTCTGCTCTCTTATATGGATCTGAATCATGGGTCATCTACCGCCACCACCTGTGTCTCCTAGAACGCTTCCATCAATGCTGTCTCCGTACAATCCTAAACATCCACTGGTCAGATTATGTGACCAATACATCTGTTCTAGAACAAGCAGCAGTCACAAGCATTGAGGCCATGTTGCTGAGAACACAGCTGCGCTGGGCAGGGCATGTCTCAAGGATGAAGGACCACCGCCTCCCTAAGATCTTGCTTTATGTGAACTTCCACGGCTGCGCAAGAGAGGAGCCCCCCCCCCCAAAGAAAAAGAGACCAGGACTACCTGAAATAACATCTCAGCCTTGGCCATATTGGATCACGGCATAACTGGTCTACTCTGGCCCTCCAACCGGGAAGGTCTGAGACACAACACCATCTATAACGCTGCTGATGCCTTTGAGAAAGCACACAGGATCACTCTTGAGGAGAAAAGGCAACACAGAAAGAATCGTGTCTTGCAGAATATACCACCTAAGGAGTCTTTCTGCTGTGCCTTTTGCAATCGGACATGTCTATCTCGTATTGGCCTTTTTAGCCACCAGCGTGCCTGTAACAAATGTGGGTAGAGCCCTCCCCAAATCTTCGTTTGCGAAGCCTAGCCATGATGATGATGATGATCAATAAATGCTATAATTTAATGGATTTGGATGTATACTGTCGTAGAAACAGAGTGGCACTGAACAAAAGGGCTCCCTCATAGAGATATGCAGACAGCAACTAGGATACAGTAAAAAGCAGAAATCTCTTTTGGAAAGTAAAATGCAGCTACTGTAGAATTTGTAAACTATTGGCAACCTGTCCTTCCACCACCAAACCCACACTGACTTTCCAGATACAATACTCTGCTGCTCCCTTAGAAAGAAGGGACAACATTGGGCATCATTCCAAGTGGTTTCTCTGAGCAGGGACATACTAGTACCACTGTCTCGAAGATGGATCTCAATCTAATCTTACAACCTGAAACAGAGTGTATATAATTAATCTATCTATAAACAAATCTTCAATGTAATGCAAGGGAGAAAGAACCCACTTACCTCCAGTACAGGCAAGACTAATTTAAATACTGATTACAGTAAGCATGCTGTACGTATTTGCTAATGTCATAGGGAAAACCCCACAGAAAGTCCAATGACATATTAAAAAGCATGTTCTCTTTGCAATGAACTCCCCCACACTCAGATGCTGAGACAGCAACACATAAGGAAGGAGGTACTTTCTTGTCAGTGAATTTGAGATATATTTAACAGTCCAGATTACTTAAACCTCAAGTCAAACCTGAAATGACAGATTTAGATACAGAAATACTTCCTAAACTTTTTGGACTATTTAATTCGTAGTATTTGTTTTACTCTCCTTGTGCTTAAGCATTTCTTTCCACCTTCCTACAAGGATACATGACAAAAGTCTGTATTATTGGAAAAAAATAGTGAATTCTCAAACTTTATTACCATTGTCTATTTTCTGAGCTGTTCTTGGATCAAAGTTCAAGTATTTTTGTAAATCTGGGGTCCAATTTCTTGTGTCATTTTCACTGTATCGTCCCTTCCAACGTAAGTGGCTCCAGGGATTTTTCAACTGAAGAAATCTAAGTCCCTATAGAAATATAAAATAAAATTCATCTTGTCAGGGTAATTTTTACATATTCAAGGTATTTTTATATGGACCAATAGCTAAAGAAAAGACAGCATCATTAAGTTTTCTGAAATTTCACAGTGGAGACCAAGACAAAATACACTATATTAGCCATTAGAGAAAAAAATCAGTAGCTGCCCACCTAAGGTAAACCTAGAAACCCACTGGAGTTTTCAAACAGGCATCTGAAAACACGTTCAGTTTTATTTGATACCTTATATTCTCTTATGTCCAAGACTGCATATGCATGGGTTGGAACTAAACCCCATTTTTCTCCTTCCTCTTCAGACATCACCCCTGTTGCTGTGGTAATAAGGACATCTCCCTTGTGAAATCTGTTCAAAAAGAGATGAAAAATACCTTAATTAAAACCTTGCAAGTTGCAAACTAATGTTTGCCAGAGCCTGTTATAGTACGTTTTTAGACTGTCCATTAGCATGCCTTTGGTTTGTGGTCAGCAGAAATCACTCCTGAAAAAGCTTAAGAAAGTGGAACTATTTTTCTTTCAGAATTAAGTATACACTTTAAGTGAAATATTATTTTTTTAATGTAACTTCATATTTTCATAAACATAATTCAGCATTTATCAACCTGAAGTTCGACCTGTGTCACTTTTTAAAGATACTCTTCACAGATCTTCAGCTGAGCACAAACGTGGTTTCATCAACACTTAGCCAAGCACTGCATGTAGTAAATTAATAACGCTGTCACACCCCCAGGATTCTGAAGGTGCTTTCCAAAACCTGAAGAATGAGAAGTTCGTGCTTCTGTACTTTTGCAGGTGTTTACACTCAAGTTTTGTGTTATGAATAGCAATTGTTAATTTTGCAACAATTATTACTCTGAAAACACACTAGCATGTTTTGCAGTCCATGCTAGAATTCAAGTACAGACTCAGTGTCCCCAGACAGTGTACAGGGTCACTGGGCTATGGATCAAAACATTTTCAGTCTAGCACAGGTAAGCAATAGTAATGGCTAGATACCATTCTAACTGCAGTCACACCTCCAAATTACAGTGCTGGAATATCTGAAGAATTGTTGACAGACATCTAAAAAGCTCCTAACCAACTGAAAAAGCACTGTCAAAAGAGTCATGCTCTTCTATCGTGAATGCAGATGTTTCAGTCATCAGAATAACACCTCTCTACTGCACTGATATACATAAGAAACTGGTTGCACAAAACCATTTTGAAAGAAATCCAAGTATTTGATTGCTGGCATTTATAAATTGCAGCTATGCCTTTCACCACAAGTAGAATAATAGAATCATTTAGTTTGGACCTTTAAGACCATCAAATCCAACTGTTATGGTATGTCTGAAGACAAATATGGCTGTTATGGTAGATTTTTGCTGCTACTCCAGGACACTTACTAATGGGGCATAATCTTGTGATATGATTAGAAATACTATATTATATCTGCTTGCTAAGGACAGCAGATAAGTGCATAAGTTCCGGGGAGCTGTGTGAGAACAACTTTTAAACACTTAACTTTTATGTTAGTTCCAAGCTGCTCTTCTCTGACTCTGTGTTCTATTTTCTTCATCAAGAAAACGGCTACTATTATTTTTCTTCATATGTAAAGAATCAAAATTCCACAATATTTTACTCTTCTGTTTTATCAAAGCCACCAATACCTCAATTTTTCTTCTTCCAGAAAGTACATAGGGATTTTATAAAGCACAATCTGTAGCAATACCAAAATGCTATCAAAGGATCTGTGATGACTGTACTGCTTTTACAGTGGTAATGCACCTACTACACAGCAAGCATTTTAATTACTTAGGAAAGAAAAAACATCTACCTCTGATAAAGCATTCTGAAAGTACTGTCTTTATTGAAAGCTTGATTGTCAGAGTGCATAGCAATTCTTTCAGGTATCCAACCAGTCAGTGCATGGAGATCAATATTCTGAAAAGCAAATATTCAAAAGAAATCAGAACAGATCCATCAGCATATGACATCTTATAAAAATGCCTTGAAAGAAATCAAGTATACACACGTTACAGTACAACTCTAGACCTAAAAGGCTCAAGATAAAGACTAACAAAAAATTCTTTGATTAGGTAAGGACAACATTTCCACATCGTTTCACAAAAACAAAATGAAAAACAACAGAAACAAACAAAACCCCCAAAAAACCAAACCAAAAAAACCCAAAAAAACCAACAAAACCCCCAAAAAATCCACCCCCCCAAAAAGCTGGAAATTTCAGAGTAACAGAAGCATAAGAGAATCATCAGTCACACGCATTTGTGTGACGTGTTCTATTTATTTCATTGATTCACAAATTCTTAAAGCACAGTCTCAAAAGCAGTATATATGCATTTTAAATAATTTAAGTTTTACTTTAAGGCTCAGGGTTTGGTTTTTTTATTCTTTTTGGTAAAGCTGACACTGACATGTATTTCCATAAAAAGATGCTTTAATCTCCCAACTCCTTGAAACATTGCTTATTCCTTTTCTTTTGCTTTTTACTCCTCAAAGCAAAAGCAGACACTCTAAATGCTTGAAGTGTCAATAACCAGCACTGCTGGGTGGGAACTTGAGGAATTACAAGTACAAGACAGCCAGTAAGTAACCCTGATTACACAAGGAAGCTAGAATATAGCAGAAACCAGAGGGGGTGGGAAGGGTGGAGATTAAATGTCACAAGTCAAGCTATTTTTCCAGATAGCAAGTTAGAGAACAACAATGAGAATAAAACACATCTATTCTCACCAGCTTCTGTCCTTCAAAACAAAGCAGCTTGACACTGACATATGCACAGATAAAAATGTGTGCTACATTTACCCCTTACACAAAGCCACATTTGTTCCATAATAATTTTTCAAGGGATGATGATTACCTAGTATACCCTCCAAGAATGTGATTAACTAGATTGCGAACAGCACCATGAAATGAAAAAATATACTATTAAAATTTTAAAGAATTTTAAAGTGAAATCAGAAGGGCTTCCTAAGTAACAAATTAAGATTATAAGGGATACTCATTTCAGTAAACTGTCCCTCTCTGAAAGAATAATTTGCATGCCAGTTTAGCTGCAGTACAATCAATGACTGTTTCTTTAGTAACCACATTATAGGAACCCAATACATATTCATGTAGGTGAGTGGAACAATCTGATAAACAAACTTGCACAGATCAAAGTACTTGCTCCCTCCATACACGTACTGAATGACTAGCCCTTTCCTAGCTGACTCCATTACCTAATGAGGGAGAACTGCCCTATTGAGTTAGAAACCAAAGTCAACAGTATTGATATGGGCAAAGAAATTTTATGACTTCACCCAACACTTTCATCTAGGCTTTATATAAAACACATGTACTTCCCACCCACAAATGTCAATTAACTCAGACCATCAAGATATCTTGCTCATTCTACTTTGATAGAATAATTTACTTAAGTACAGCTAAGAATATTTGAAAGAAAGAAACAAAAAAAAAATTAAGAAAATGGTAAACCCAATACTTGTCTCCCCAAGCAATTCACTTTGATTACACTAGAAGGAAATTATTTGACCCAATATTATCTAAGTGGAATTTCTTCCTCTAAGAAAAAATCTCATACTTACAGAATTTGATCCAGGAAAATCATATCCTCCCATGACCTTCATGTAAGCCTTTTCTATTAGTGACACCCATAATTCATTCTTATTATTAGAATAAGAGCAGAGAAGTTCCCCACTATGATCAACAGGTAACTGGTCATCTATGATTACCTGTTTGAAATGAATGAAAAATCATCATAAACCTAATAAAATAATTTGAAAGTGCTTAGGAAATAAACCAAACACCTCATTAATACACAGCTTCTCAGATACAACCAGACCTGACCATTATTCTCTCACGTTAACACCTCTATCAATTCTGCAGTGGTTTGCCCAAGTGAAAAAGAAATTCTGTTGCCATCTCTGACTTGCACTGGCCCAACTGAGTGTCCAGTGAACAGCTGCCTCTCTTTCCCATATGTAAAACAGGAATGACGACAGTACAGTCTTATAAAGTGTTTAATATCTATTGCAAAAGGTACGTGCAGAAACGTTCAGTGTAATAACAAGCATAAAAAAGTAAAGAAAAGCCAAACAACATTCCTCAACTAATTAGGAATCAAGAGCATGGACTGTGCTTGGTAGCCAGCAGAAAAATAAACATTTATTTGTCTATAAGGAAACAAACTGTGTCATATCACTTTCATAGCCTCTACTTCCAGATTTAAGTTTCTTCCCTCTAAGAGGGAAAACAACTCATAGCAGCAGCTGTTACAGTATTAACATTTCTTCCTTGTATTGGGTAGCATATATTCCTCATTATCACAGATTGTTCCTGCATACTTGTAGTGGTATGAGACAGTTTCCCTGAATAGATTTTCAGTTTTCTGTTGGCATTAGTCCATTACATACAGGCTACCAACACAGCACATTTTCTGGTCAAATCCTGTTTGTGCAAAAATGAATAATTCTTTTCATAGAAGAGCAAATGGCCATTCATCATAACAAAAGGAAGCCATTAAGAGGTATTTTGGAAGGGGTAATAAGAGCAAGGCAAACACATAAATGATACTTTCTTGAAACATTCCGATTCCAGAATTTTGCAGCTTGAGGACTTCCTGACCCAGAGGTTATATCTTAGCAATTAAGAGCTTTTGACGAGTTTTGCCTTACTCCCCCACCCCCCATGAATATGCTCACTCTACTTCTGAACTCCCCTAAACATTCATCAGACAATATGATCTGCAATAATCAGTGCTACGATTAAGTATCATATGGAGAAATACATTATTTTATGTCCTTATTTATTGTGCTGAAAAGAAAATTAAGTTTTTTGTCAGTTTAAAAACTTCTGTGTTCAGGCATCTCCTCTCCATACTAAAAATCTGCAGTCAAGTTACTCCTCTATGATCATTCCATATCTATACTCTGCCTGGATGTCCCCCTCTGTACTTTTAAATTCTGTAACTTCCTTTCTAAGATGGGGTGGAAAAGTGCACATCCAATTCATAAATATGGGATATGTAGTTTTGCTCCTGTTTGGTTTTCATAATTCTTTTAAGTGATATAAGGATTTTTTTGCTATGCAAGCACTTCACAGTGAAGCAGACCAAGCCTTTAAAATACATGA
Organism: Manacus vitellinus; assembly: GCF_001715985.3. NCBI lineage: Eukaryota > Metazoa > Chordata > Aves > Passeriformes > Pipridae > Manacus > Manacus vitellinus. The sequence continues at coordinate 12,781,216 of NW_021940535.1, read as the reverse complement.
CTTAAACAGTAATAGCACTAAGTGTCCCCAAAACCATTTACCTTTCTAGGTACACCATTGATATGAAGCTTCACCATGTATTTACCACATGGATTATACTCTGGTTCCCCTTTCTTATTCTGAGGGTAAATTATACTGTTAATAAAAAAAAAAGAAAAAGAGGAAGTTGTGACAAATTACTTGGCTGATAACAATAAAAGTGGGATTAACACAGTTTGTTTCTGGAATTTATACTTAAATTCAATACAGAATTTTTAATGAAAGAGCAACTCAAATTTAAAGTAAAAAATAATAATGTGGAAATAGGTTTTATTTTTCAGGCCTTGCTTTTCCTGCAGCTTTCTGCTTAATATAGTAGCAAAAAGAACATAAGTAACCTAATTGTTTCTCAAACAGAAGCAAGGCAAACAAAATTATCTTATTATTAAACAAATGGTATTTACATATCTCTAATGTCATTCAGGGAAGTACTGTATTTATAAGTTAAACATTTGAAGAAGAAGGCAGTGCAGAACTCACTGTTCTTGAAAAGAACACAAGTTCAGTTCTAATGAGAATAGGTTAAAATGAAGCAATCCAAAAACATTCACACACTGGTCTGGCAAGGGGCTCCCATCAAAGTCCACAAAACTCATGGCAAATTTATCATGGGATGCCCAACGAGTGGAACTCAGACAGTTTTGCTAACATTAATTCTACAATGAGTTGCAATGAAACTATAAAGCATTGTAAGTAAAATTTCTATTAAAAAAATCCCAAACAAATAAAAACCCCTTCCAAACTATTCATTACTCCTTGAAGCAGATCTAAGTTAAACACCAATGTCTGTATACGTATCTATATATAGTTGGCTCTCCTCTTAGAAGTGCTGAAACCACAAGTCCAAGGGAGATGAAGGTGAAACAAATGCTAGTTTTTACTGTGTACAAGTGTCATGGAACATCTTGCAAAAGCTTGGCAGTATTAAGTCCAGAAAGACCTTAGAAAGCAACAGCTACTTACCTCGTGATCAATTTTTTGTTATATCTTCTTTCATATGCTGCACTGATAGCCAGTGATGCCACAAAAGAGCAATCTGACACTATTGTCTACAAAGAAAAGAAAACCAGTGAGGTCATTTACTAATAACTCAAATACTGAAAGATGAATGCAGTGTATGGAGGGAAGGAAAACCATCAGTTAGTAATTGCCTTCAAAAAGGAAAGCTTTAAACCAAGAGAAACAAAGTCACTACTAAAAAGGCAGGAAGTGTATGCTTGTTCAACACGAGTCCCCTACAAAGCAAACCAAAGTCAGAATTACTAATGACAATCAGAGGCAAGCACAGATACCTCAGCATGCATTCACACTTACTCCTTCCTCCCAAATACCATATCCAAGGGCATAATCTATTACAGATTCCAGAATAGTTTGGACCATCTGCAACTTGACACTAGGATATGTCCCCGTTCTCAATGGGCCACTGCTTCCCATCAAATAAAAATTTAAAGATCTTGCTCATTATTTTTCCCATGCACTAAATGAAGTGAGCAATTTGCTGCAGAGTACACCTTGCCTTTTTCATACTACCCTTACCACTATCTCTAGAAAACAGGATTTTCAGCTGGAATTCAAATTCTAATTGTCACTGTCACTGTTAACACCTGTTTATTCTTGTGGACAGAAAACTTATGGAATTTATTTATTTATTTAATCTCATGAGGGCCAAGGAATGAACTCTCACATTTGGGGATTCCTTTTTGAACAAGAAAGTTCCCTGGGAGCAGCACACATTTCTCTTTAGGAACAATTTACCTGCTTTATGCTGAAACTTGATACAGTGTAGATCATGGTAGGGTTATTTGTTATGTCATCTGGTCGCACCCATTTGGCAAACATCGCTTTCTGTTTGGGGGATAATGGTAACTTCCCGCATTTATCACTAGATTTAAAAGAGAAAAAAAAAGTAGAAATAAATCAGTAGCAGTTTAAAAAAGCTTTTCATGGTTTGACCAATCCTATGTACATCTGATAGATTGTGCAAAATATGTACAGAACAATTAAAAAGCTGTAAAACAATTTCAAAGAACATCACTTCTAAGTGTGTGATTTTTAGAGGAAAAAAAATAAAAATATGAAATAAAACCCAGGAGTTTCCTTCATGAAAGATTGAACAGAAGGGAATTCCAAAAAGCCACCTACACCAGTAGAAACTCAAATTCTGCACTTTATTTGAATATGATGAACCTAATAATAAAAACTTTCTTTAGTTTTGAAAATTGAGGCTTGTTTGATTGATACGCCTTTAGCAAAAAATTGGGAAAAAACCAAACCAAAATAAAAAACCAATCCCAAGTGTCTTTGTCTGTTATGGCTATGCAATCTTGACATATTATTATTGCTCATGAATGAAGGTCTAGCAGTTACATATCACTCTTCCTCGGAATAGTCCTTTACAGAGGAAGCAGTTGCCACCCTCAGTTTACAGGTAACTGATGCAAAGGGAGCTAAACTCCCTGTAGAGCAGAATCAGATAATGGGACCAAGTTGCCAGCCCAGCCCAATATTCCAAAAAGTCAAATATAATGTTGTCCTTATAGGCCTGAAGGCACAACTGCAAAAGCACTATACAGCAAGGTCAGCCTACAATGAAGTCTTAAGTTCAGAATGGAAGAAGGAAGTGGTAGCATTTAAGTATCTCTGCCTGAATTATGATTAAAACCCTACCTTACCAATTTTAATCTCCTAAAGAGAAAACACAGAAATACCAAATATGGGAAAGTTTTGAAAATAAAAACAAAAGTGAAGTTCAGAAATTGAACCATACTTACGAAAAAGGCATAGGGAAAGCAAAACGTTCCCTCAGATCGACACTCATGAAAGGTACATATTCAATGCCATTAATTTTTGAAGTCTTCCTGAAAGTCATAACAAAAAAAAAAAAATATAGTTACAAACCTATCTATCATCTTTCAAAGACTAAGTTCCAAAAGGTAATAGCAACAAAATCAGTTTTTAAAAGCTAACAAATCAGTGCTTCTGAAAACTAGACAACTGCCACTTGAAATCGATGTATTTGATAGTTTTAAAAATTCAAAATTTAGGCTAAAGGTTTTATGGATTATTTGTAGCTTATTCCACCTATAACAAAAATTTAAGCAAAAGGAACTGGATGCAACAGAAGCCACAGTCCTACAAAATATTATGCAACCTCAATTTCCACTGCAGTTGCTTAATCTATGAAAACACCTCTGTACTTTGGCTTCTCAGAGCCAGATCTCTCATGAACTCATTTTGGAAAATCTTCAACTTACCTGAGCACTTCAATCTCCTCTGCAGTGTATCTCTGACCTTGAGGTTCACTAGCTTGTACTGCTCTGATTGTCTGTGGTTTATCATTTAAAGAAAAATCAGGTCCCAATGGGAAGAATGTTCTCACTGGCTGATTTGGTTTAGCTGCAGTTGACTTTTCTTTCTGAGATGACTTTGACATAGATTCCTTCAGTGCCTCTGCTCTAAAGCAAATAAAAATGCATTTTACTTACAACAATGATAAAAACATAGTTATGGTTCAAATACTCATTTTCTTGGTTCATGTTCCCACATATATTACATGGAAAGAACAAATGCCCAATTTGTTCACCACTTTCCCTAAAAAAACCCCAAAATCTATTTCTGATGCTGGTACTTTACTTTCCTGTTCTTGAATCAATTAAAAGATAGCATTTCCAACTCACATAAGCTACTTTTGGCAGAACTCATTAGATTTTTATTGCCTCTAAATTACGCTAATAGGAGAATTTGTGTAAGTGTTCATTATCTGGAATCTCAAAACAAGATCACCGAAACACAGAGAGAGAAAACTGATTTGCACCCTCTCATACCTTCCAGACTTATTTTGTCTAGCAGCTACAACAGCAGTAAAAACCCACAGGCATTCTCACAACCGAGCATTTCAACTGCTTGAAGACTGTGTATTCAGGAGCCATATTTTGTTATTGCTGCATTAAGCTGGTGGATGGTCACACATGCAAAATACTGATTTCTTTCTGATCACAGACCAAGCAGTGCTAAAAACCAGCTTTCATACTGAAACTTTGCCCGACATAGCCCATGATTCACCATCAAACAGCTGATTTTAGAAGAGGTATCTTGAACTTATACTTGTGCAAATTGTTTCAGACAGACACTTTATTACACATATACCATGCAATTAGATTGCTATTATCAAGATAAGTGTTTCCCAGTTCCCATCTGTCTTCCTTATGAAGGGACAGGGACAGTGACACCTTAACTTCATGCTGGCTTCAATTCAGCATTTTTATAGAAGCTCTGATATATACCTCTGAATACTGAAGTAGTGCATTTGTTCGAGCATATACACAGCCCTTTCCTAATTCTGCAAGATTCCCAGAGGGTTGGCACAACAGCTGCTACATTCAGCAGTGTAGCAGCTGGCAGCTAGCTCCAAGGAGAAGTCTATGGGAGTTTGGTCTACCCAGAAACCATATAGACATGCAAGACTGAGGACACAACTCAGAGGGTGCACTTAGACCTGACAGCAAGTATATTTACTAACATCAGCAGTACTCACCTATCCAGCGCTTGTCGAGCCAGCTGTTTCAGTTTGGACTGGAGGCCTGCTTCTGAAGTTTCAGTAGCCTGAAGTACAAAATAAAAGCAAGAAAAAACAAAGCTACACATTGAAAGAAACCCAGCATGTTTTAAAAGCGCAGTTTGTCATAACTCTAGATTACACTGAAGAGTAACTAGCTATTTTTTCCAATTCTATTTTTAAATGAGCAAATATGTGGGGCTTGTAGGGTTTTTGCTGTTCTTGTTTTTTTAATCTCATCATAAAAACCATATGAAGTACGTAAATATCATTTTGCTGTTCTAGTGAAATGTTCATAAAATGGAAGTGATGTTTAAAATTTTTCAGCATGGGAAACATAACATACAGAAAAAAATTTGCCAGAAGAATTAACTGTATTAAAACACTATGGGCAGAAAGAACACAAAACCAAATGTAACATACGCTACTGAGCTTGGATGTGTTCTCATTCTTTTCCCCAAATGAGTAAAAAATAATCAGGATAACTTAGGAAAAAAAATACATTTTTGAATGCTTATTTTCATAAAATACAAACTAACAAGACAGATGTGCAAGAACAACATTTTTAACTTGCAATCAAAAGCATAAAATAAACTATGACAGGGCAACGAAACAGGTATCAAGAGTGCTAACTTCTGTTCCCAGTTGGGAGGTCAGCTATGACAGTTTACACTTTCCTTTTCCTTACAGGTGAAGCATGGCTTCTGCTGCTAAACAATCTGCAAGAGGCACAACATGACATGTGGCTTCTCCTGTGACACCCACAAGTGTGACAGGTTTCAGGTTCTAGCTTTGTAGCTTGACCAGGTCAGCCAGGTCAACTGAGGATACAAAAAGCAAGCTACTTTCACCCCAGGAAACAAAACGAGAAACACCCTCTACAAGCTACTAACTTCATTTGCAAATAAATTACACACTGGAGTTCCTGGTTGGAAAAGATTCTGAAAGATGTATGAAGGTAAGCAATGGAGATGGAACACCAGCACAGTCATCTAGGAATCAGCCACAGAAGAGGAGGAATGGCTGCTCTATTAGTACTTTAAGGGTAAGGAAGAAACAAATTTCTCCACCTGCATATTCTAAGGAGAAAAATAGAAGTAAAGCTTCAAGATAGCAGAGTTCCTTCAATCTTCTTTCATCCTGGGAAGAAGGTGGTACTTTTGGGTCACCCCAAGGAACAAAGCTTACCATCATGTCAACAAAATAATATGCTAGTCAAGATTAAAAGAAAGTTCAGCAGTATCTTGTACCTCATGAAGTACCCGATGTTATATATGCATATATATATGCAGTTATTAATAAAAATATATTCTTTCAGACATGAAAAATACATGTACAAAATATGTACTTTCAGACTAACTTCAGTAATAGTTTCATGCACTGACACAACAGAAGGAGGAACACAGCAGAGGAAAAACAGTACACTGCTGCAGCAGATGTTATGTAATAGACTGAAAATGTTCTGCTCCGACAGCTCAAGTCAAAAAACTAGAGCAGTTCTACTAACTCTTGATCTGGTTACACTGCATCACCAGGGGTTTTTAGCCTAGGTATAACCTGTTTACAGAATTCAGAGAAAAGAACTTACTCTAGCATGTAGCAACAGTAACATACCACTCTCAACAACCCACATATATTTTTACATTATAAAAAGGGAAAAGAAGGGAAAAAGAAAAACAGACTTGGTGGAGTTACATTATGATGGTGAGCTCTTCTTATAATGAGTTAGTTAAGGCAACTGGACTTAGGGGAAAAAAGCAGTACCTGTAATTATATTCTTCATCATTTACATAATGGCCAATTTGTCCTTATTAATTTCAGTGTGAATTGAATTCACTCATAACAGCTTTAATGTTGAGCAATCAAGTACTATTTTTACTAGTTTTGGCATCAGTAGACTATTACATCTTCAGAAAGTGTCACACACAAAAATTTCACTTAAATGACTTCCTTTAATGTAGTCAGAAAGTAATACAGCTGACACATTAGCAAGTCATCTTCAGTTTTAACAGTTTTTAATTTGGTTTAGCACTGTATTTGCTCCAGGGCAAAAATTAACATGAAAAACGTTCCAGAATATTTCCAGTTTTTAGTATGATCCAGTTCAGAAAAAAAAAAAACACACAGAAATCACAAGACCCCAAAAATTTACAGTGTTGTATAGCAACACAACACAGGCTGGAAGAAATGCTAAAAAAAAACAGTGGGGAAAAAAAAGATTAAAAAGTAGCTTTTAGAAATACAGGTACTCCATTTTCAAGCCAGCCTTTAAGAGTCAGTCACTTGTGTAAGTTGAAGAATTTCTTACCATCACATAATTCCACCAAGTTAACCTGTAGCTTAACATACTGTTTTCAAACAGAGTTCCACGGCTTCTGTGTACAACTCTATAGCTTCTTCTGCATTGCCTTTATCATCTTCATCAAAAGCCTGTGTAACTAGGAAGTGAGCACGCTCCAAGTCCAACTGTTGTTTTGACTTCAGAGGGTCTGTTTTCTGTGACTGAACTAAACGAAAAAGAAAGTATTTAGCCTTCTTCAGCAGCAGACATGTAAAAACATCCTTAACATGGTATGGAAACACTAGCAACCCTAATCAGATGAGTAATAACTATTTCTTGTCTGGAAACTAATCTTTCTAGACTTCGCTAAAAACATCTAGGCAAGGACCACCCCTTCCCTGAAGCAGAGATACGCTCTCAGGATATTTCAGATGTCAAATAATGTAAATAAAATCTCTTTCATACTACACTGAGAACAAGTATGTTTATGTCAAATATTGCATCATTTGTGAAAACACATCACCTAACAAAATATACGAGTTCCTTAGGTGTCCATTTCATTTAATACCTTTATTAATGACCTGAAGGAGAAGGCAGAGTGCACCTTCACTAAGGTTGCAGACTCCACCAAACGAATTCATTCAAGCACACAGCTGTGTGAATGAACACAGCTGTTCAAATGGATACAGACAAGCTAAAGTAACAGGCTGCCAAGAACCTCAGGACAAATGCTATGCCCTGTGCTTGGGACAGACTAACACCCTGCAGGGTATAGGCCCATGAAGGAGGGTCTGGGGGACAGGTGGATGAACCAGCAGCAATGAAGGCTAACAGCACCCCGGGCTGCATCATCAGGAGCACAGCCAGGAGATTTGGGGGTGGGGAAACGATTGGCACCCTCTACTCAGCACTCAGCAGACTGTCTGGAATGCTGCATCCCACCTTGGGTCCCCAGTGAGGCTGAGGCTGGAGGACTTTGCCTTTAGAAAAGCTGAGGAAGCAGAGCTTGTCCAGCCAGGAGGAGAGACGGCTTTGGGGGGACCTAATAGCAACCTGCCATTAGTTGCGAGGTTGTCAAGAAAGAGCCTGAATCCATTTTCTTCACTGCAGTGTGAAGAAAGGGAATGAGAGTCAGTGGCTATGGATTGAAACAGGGGAGAATACAACTAGATATATATAAAAAAATAATCACTAGAAATACAATTGCACCCTGGAACGGGGGCTCAGGGGCACCAGGAAATTTCTGTCCTTAGGTGTTTTTAGGACCTGACTGAACCTAAGCAACTTGGTCCAAAAATCAATGTCTACCCTGTTTTCTGCTGGACATAGGCCTTCCAAAGTCCCTTTTTGGCCAAATGATTCTATGATTCTAATTGAGAATTGCAAGTGTGCAAAAATTTAAGGATTTAGTCTAAGCAGAAACATTGAAATCAGATCAAACAAGGAAACTCTTATGAGAGCAAAGAGCTCCTTTGCCCTCTCAACATTAGTAATTATATATAAATATCAGAACCCACTTGCTTCAAATCCATCATGCAGCTAACCTCAGATGCGTGTTTTGATTTGTTCCTAATCAATTTTTATCGCTATATTTAATTACTTTCTCATGTTTTCTCTGCAGATGAGATTCCTCAGAATATTTAAAAGCAAAGAATACCCACGCCCAAGTCCTTAGGTAGTTCAGTCTCCACTTAATTTCTGATGTATCAGAATTCAAAGCACTGATACGCTTATTTGTGGTTCTTCACAAAGGACAAGAAAATTAGAATAATGAAAAACAGAGCAAACACCATTGATATGTATTTCACGGCAGCAAACAACTTCCTAATTAAACCTCTGCTTAAATTAATTGAGTGGAAAGCTCCTTACCCACCTGCTGAATGGAGAGCTTGAACTCTCTCCAAGTACTCATTTATTTTTTCTTGAATATTTTCCAAGTTTGACCCAGCCATCCCAGCATAAATCAAGGCTTGTGCAGCTTCCTGCAGACAGAAGAATTTGAGACAAAGTTAATGTTTGTTGCCTAGAAAATTAGTTTCCATAAACAGAGGGCCTACAACAGCCTTGAGTTGCATGAAAGCAAACCCTTACATCTACAAAAAGACTCAGTGGCTGAAGGGAAATTCTGCTGGAAAGAAGAAGTTTCAGGTTATAAATTAGATCATGTTCAATTTCTCACATCTGGAAAAACCTATAAGACTATAAAAATATTTAGAAGTTCTGTAAGACAAGATCTTAGGCCTGTCTGTAAAGTATCGTATGAAATTAGGAGATTTTAAGTAAAACTTTCCAAGCATGCATTGAAACCAGTTTGGTTTTAAAGCCGTGGATTTAAGGTTAGGAAAAAAATTAGCTACTCAAGTTATTTGCATTTAATCTGATAATAATGATAAAAGCTTTTCAAAATCAGATGCAAAGAATTTTGGGGGATTTTTAGTATTACTCAGATAAAGCTATCAAATGTGGAAAGTCTATAAATTTGAGGTTTCCTACCTTCTCAAACTTGTTTTTTCAAATATTTGCACGTACACAAAAATACTGGATGCAAGTCTACTTCCAGAAGGGAGCATAGGCCTCCAGCTCAGAAGCACAGTATGCTACCCACATTAAGGCTTGTCCCATACTGTACAAATCTATTAAGAAAAAACACCTTCAGTTGCATAAGCTGTCTATCCATTCACTAAATTTATGAAAAACATGTAAGGTTTGGCAGGGCTGCAATAAATAGCCAGACCTGACACAGTCTCAGAACCACATGGGGAATCCACACTTGTCACCCACAAAAATGAGGACAAAAACCTTATTTTGTCCTCATTATTGGCATGGGGAAAAAACCCACAACATTCTTGTGGCAGTGCTCAACTTCTCTGCAGCACAAGAGGAGAGGAGGTGGTCGTACAGCAGGCAGGCTGGTACCGGGGAAAGCAAAATAGTAACTAGAGAGCTGCTTCACAAAGATAGTGCTCAGAGAGGCTGCTCTGCACAGGGCAAGCACAGAACCATGGCCAACAAGCCCCTCGTGTGCTTTATGGCCATTGTTTCTGTCAAGCTTTGCAGTTTGCTCCCCTACTCATCTGCCCAGTTTGCCCAAGCTTAAAACTGATCCTGACATAGCCTGTACTTGTTATCAGGATGAATTTTCACTAAGAAGCGTCACAGAACCAAGTACCACATACTCCCTGTTGGCATCCATCTCCATATTACATCACATAAAACGTCCACAGCCACAGAAAGGTAAATTGAAGTTCCATTTATATGTAGCAGTTAACTACCACTAAGGTCTAGCACACAACTATTCTTTGGAGGGGGAAAAAATACACTCCAGCTACCTGCTCAAAGGATAAATATATTTGTCTGTGACATATGACAAGTACAGACTGACAAATCAGGTGCTCTATCATAAAGGCGTGTTGTCTACATACGATGCCAAGAACAAATGTGGATTTTCAAACCAGTGCTGCAGAATCAATGTATAACTGATGTTGCTTCTGTACCTTCAGGAACAACTGTTTTGCCTGGTTTTAAGAGGTAAACATAATGAAAACAGTCTTTTATAAATTAAGCCTCCAAAGGACTAGAAGTTGACCCGCAGAGCCAGCCCGCCAGCTGTTTCCAGTGACCAGATGGACATGCAATTCAGAGTTAGCATTTATGATCTCTTCACTATCATTATTGTTCTTTGTCATGAGTAGTGTGCCACAGCCACACTAAGCTAACTACTCATTGTCAGTCTGCAAGATGCTAACTGCTGGTCAACACTCAAACTTAGCAACAGCCTTTAGCAGCTTTGCTGAGGTCATTGGGTATCCAAAAATGATCTTGACATTTCTGCAGAGCACCATTAGCAAGCTGCCCTAGGCTGGTTCACACGCAGCCCTCCTCTAGGGATCTATCAAAGTTAAGTGGCAGCAGGAAGTGAACAGCACTTGCAAGCCATAGAAATTCCATTCAGACTGGTCTGTTTCGCTGTTGTCTTATGGACAACAACTGTAGCATTTTCCATGTTTCATCCTTAAGGTCACTTTCTTGCAGAAGCCAGTTCAACATCTAGGCTTTCCCACATGCTTAGTAGTTGCACCAGTGGGCTCTGAACTGCTTAAATCAGTTGATAAGAAAGTTAGTGATGGGCCAGAGCTCACTTGCATTGTCCAAAAAGAAAAGCATGAAGGGCCCCAAAATACTAGATGATATTTTCTAACTACTTTTGTTTAATCTAATATGGCAATGATTCTTCAGGCAATATCCAGAAAGCCAAACCTATCTCAGCTGAAATATACATAAAGAATTCTGCTTTAATAGTATCTGCTGAGTTTGCTCTCGCTCCTGATCGCAATAGGATTGAACACCAACACCTTTGCATACAATCTGACACAAGCATCAATATCTAGTGTTGGATTGCCAAGAGGCACCTGTCTGAACAGCAGAAACCTTACCTGCAGTTGTGATTCAAAGCTTTAACAGGGTCAAATCTGTGACTGTGCTGCTCTCTGGCACAGCTTTTGCACGCCAGAAAACACTATCCAGGTTACACTCCTTGTCATGTGTAAGCTTCAAGTGCACCAAGATTGCCAGGAACGCGTTTTTGCACTTAGCAAGAACACTACCCATATGCAGCAACTGAAAAAGATTTTCCACACACTGTTCAAAAGCGTACGAGGGTGATTACTTGCACAAAGAGATGTTTTTATTATGTAGAGCAGTGAATAATTTCTTTCAGATATATGCAGAAATATACGGTACTGAAGCAATACTGTGCATGGATATCAGACCATGCACACACACTGCTGCTGGTAAGTACAGAGTTTATCAGAGTTATTATGGGTAACTATAACTTTTGCATACATATGCTTTACATATATAAACTTAACTCACACTACATTAACAACCAGGCTAAAAAAAAAAGATGCCTCCCTTCCTATCCCTTCACACTTACACGCACAGGCCACCATAATAATAATACTACGCTTTTTAAATATTTCATAGACACCTAACACTCATGAAGCAAAAGGCCAGCTACCAAGCCTTTAGCAAGTTAATGGAAAAGAATTACTTTGGCAGAATAATGGAATTTGCGGAATGATTAATGTGACAACGATAAACATGGCCTTACAAAAAAAATCCCTCCTCGCAGGTGAGAAGTAAAGCCAGTGGGATATGGAACTTCAATGTAACTATGCAAAACATAAACCCAACAAAATGAGACAACTTACACAGGTGAAAAATACGTAATAGTTGCACAAGATTTACTAAATACCAGTAGTAAGTCTATAGATATTGAGCAAGACACTGAATCAACCTCATTACACCCTTGGCTACACCAACCTGAAGCTGTACTTAAATAATAAAATCTGGTCCCTAATGGAAAGAATATTCATACGTGGTTAAAAACACATCACTGACAGCTTATGATCTGAAGCTGTCTTACTGCTGAGTATCTCGTATTTCACCACAGACTTTTTTTTTTTTT